>NW_017307220.1:206843-223985 GCF_000935625.1 Nanorana parkeri
TTCCGATATCACTTCCGATATACAGTATATATATATATATATATATATATATCTATCTATCTATGTAGATAGATAGATATATATACATAGATATGTATACTGTATATATTCTAGCAGGCTGGTAAAGGGCTAGAACTTTTGTTAGCTTTCGATTTTGGTTCCCATGTAGTGAGATTTCCGCTCACTACTTGTACACATGAGAGGTACCAGGCAAAACAGTTCTATCCAAAACTAAAAAGAAAAGAAGGTTTAGGTTATAGTGAGGCTTGATTTTAATAAAGTCTTGTTTTTTTAAGATATCGACATTATTGTAATTTTGATTCCCATTTGTATTATTCCAAAACAACGATTTAGAGGGTCAGCTGAGATCTCGCTCAACACAAAAATTCCAACACAAAAATTCCAACATACTAAAATGTAACCAGTATTACAAAATACATAATACATAACATCTTTTTACTCATTGTTTTATCTCCATTTTCTCTATCTTCAGGACAGAGTGGTGCTGGTAACAACTGGGCAAAGGGTCACTACACAGAAGGTGCTGAACTGGTGGACTCTGTATTAGATGTTGTGAGGAAAGAATGTGAAAATTGTGATTGCCTCCAAGGATTCCAGCTTACACACTCTCTTGGTGGAGGCACTGGCTCTGGCATGGGCACACTACTAATCAGTAAAGTCAGGGAGGAGTACCCTGATCGCATCATGAACACTTTTAGCGTAGTGCCTTCTCCGAAGGTGTCTGATACAGTAGTGGAGCCATACAATGCTACATTGTCCATCCATCAACTGGTAGAAAACACAGATGAGACCTACTGCATTGACAACGAGGCTTTATATGACATCTGCTTCCGCACCCTTAAACTAGCCACTCCAACCTACGGAGACCTTAACCACCTTGTCAGTGCCACCATGAGTGGGGTCACCACTTCCCTAAGGTTCCCTGGACAACTTAATGCAGATCTGCGTAAGCTGGCTGTCAATATGGTGCCCTTCCCACGTCTTCATTTCTTCATGCCAGGTTTTGCCCCACTGACTGCCCGTGGCAGCCAGCAGTACCGGGCACTCACTGTCCCTGAACTCACTCAGCAAATGTTTGACGCCAAGAATATGATGGCAGCCTGTGATCCCCGCCATGGACGGTACCTGACAGTGGCTACCGTCTTCCGCGGGCGCATGTCAATGAAGGAGGTGGACGAACAGATGCTGGCCATCCAGAGCAAGAACAGCAGCTATTTTGTAGAATGGATCCCCAACAATGTGAAAGTTGCTGTGTGTGACATCCCACCTCGTGGTCTCAAGATGTCTTCCACATTCATCGGCAACAGCACCGCCATACAAGAGCTCTTCAAACGCATCTCTGAGCAGTTCACCGCCATGTTCCGACGTAAAGCTTTCTTGCATTGGTACACCGGAGAGGGTATGGACGAAATGGAATTCACAGAAGCCGAAAGCAACATGAATGACCTTGTATCAGAGTACCAGCAGTACCAGGATGCCACAGCCGAAGAGGAGGGCGAGATGTATGAAGACGACGAGGAAGAATCTGAGGCTCAGGGAAAGTAAAAAAAAGCCATCCCAGGGCTAAAGACCTCTGTTTGTGCCCCCCAGGTTTAGGAATCCTACTCATATTGCATCATGCATCACTTCTGAGTTAGAATTATAGTCCCAGTCAGGATCAGGACCTATACCCTTCATCTCCCTTATTTATTTAGCCCTCCAATGCCAAAACCTACAGAATTTACTTTGCACATTGTTTCAATAGCAAAGGTAGATCAGAATTTATTGAGGACAGAGGCCCATAAAGCATTGCAGGACACAATGTACACAGATCTATGTCTTATTTATTTGCCACAGGCCCTGTGAAAACTCAGTGTTGTGACATGTCAGGGTTTCTGTTGCCAGGTTCATTCCTTGTAGTTAAGTGATGGCCATGGACATGGAAATTAGGCCACCACACTGTCTGACCTCATAGTGGCACTTAAGCTAACCTCTACCACTGTAGGTTGAGGTCTGCCTGTATTTGTCCATTAGCAGTAGCTCAAGACGTGGTCAAGCTGAGTTTATGGGATGGCCAGTTGACAACATTTTTACTGAGGATGTTAAGTACATTGCCTTGCAAGCCTCTGTAGCAAAGGAGAGGTTATAACATTAGTTAAGAGGAGAGTCAAGGGTGTAGAGTAGCAGAAGGCAAATTGAATGTGTTTTGAGTGAAAAGCAGAAAGCTTAAAGTCTAGAAATAGTATGACAAAGCATTATAAACAGGAAGAGCTGAAGTGAAGTGTACGTGTCTTCATAACTGCAGGAATGACAAATGGGATTGTGTTCACAGGGAGAGATTTGAACTCCGGCTCTCGACAAAGTTCAAGTGTTGCGTAAACTCTAGCGCCAGAGTGCCAGGTTCTGCTCTGTGTCTTCATCTTTCTCTCGTAATGTCTGATTTTTTTTTAAATTTTATTTAACGTGTTCTTATTTTTTATGTCAGGTTTATTGGATTATTTATTTTTAAATAACAAATAAACTTCCTCCTGTCCAACATGTGAGTGTGACAGACTCCTTTTTTAATGACTGAACAAGCCACTGTGTGTTCATCCTTAATGACATGTTTACAGTTACATATCAGATGATCACATACTGAATTGTTTATCCAGTCTGGGATCAGAGGCCACTGTCAGACCAGGAGAAATTAGAATCTGTGAAGAATCAATAAAAGGACCTCTGATCAGTGGGTAAACAAAGGTCGCTTTGTAGAAAGTGCATGACCCTGTGCATGTACATGTATATAAATAGCCACCATTGCCATACAGCAACAAAAATTGTTTTCCTCAAAGCCCAGAATACTTAATTTTATGACTCAAATTGGGAGCTGCTCTCAAGTTTCTGGAAGCCTAGGGCAAGGCTTAAATTAGTGCTCCTTGTACAACATCAACAGTCAAATGCGCCTTGTAGGAAGGCACAACGTACATATGCTTAGTCTTCAAGGAGAGCTCCAAACCTTCCAGCCGTGTGTTATCTAGTGGGATAGCCTTTATTTTTTACTCTAAAGTTGGTGGAGCTGAGTTAAACTATTGCGATTAAACCACACAGCTATGATTTGAGGAGGGTTCTGGGTCCAGTTGGGTTTTAGGCTGGACTTGAATGTTCTAACAATGCTTGACGGACGGTATCACAGTTGAGATCCAAGACTGCGGTATACTACTTGTGCTTATAACTATGTCCTTTTGGCAAACAAATTTAATTTTAAAAAAACCTTTATTTTAAACAAAGCGTTAAAATATATCTAAAGCCAAACCATTTTTTAGGTTTGGATAGAGTGGGGAAGTATTGAAACTCCTGTTAGAATTTTTCCTGCTATCAAACATCAAACCATAAAGCACAGATTGTTCACAGGAAACAGTGTCAAATCCAATAGGTTGTAGGGTTTTATTTCTCTCTGAGCCTGATGAAGGGGGCCCTGCGAAGCCCGGAAAGCACTTGATATTCGAGAGACATCTATCAATAAAATGGATTTGCTTTCATTTGAAATCCGTGTGCTGGTGATATCCTTATTGAAGTGTTATTGCTGTATGTGTCTTCACTAGGGAGATTCACCCTCTATTGGTCCTGGTGATAGAAAGTGATGGTAAAGCCAAAATGTTGGCACTGAAACAGGAGGTAAATCTTACCATGGGGACACCTGTACCAGGGACAACGGTCTAGGATTATGTTTTCCCTCACTTTGGAGAAATTTCCAACCACTTCCTGTTGTGTATGTCCTGTTGAGGGCAAATCTCCCCAAGGAGACACTGATCCTGACAGACTTTTAAATGTTCCTTACTTTATCCAAAACCCCCACAAAAAGTTTTTTTTTGCTTTACAAAGGCTGGCCATAGTCCTAGGGGTGATAATGAGCTTCTCAGATAGGAATTCATTATTACAAAGGGGTGTTTTCTAACCTTTTTGGGAACGTACCCTGTAAACTTACAAAGCCATGTTTATTGCTATGGAGCAGAGTATCACAGTATCTTTGGGCAGTGCTGAAAATAAAGTCAACATTAGGGATCCAAAGTCTAGGAAATCAATACAAAGGCCCATCATTTATCTGTACACTGCCCAGACATACACAAGCTCCATCCAACTAGGACCACATACTACCTCCTCTGCTACATCAACCAAGGAATGTCCATCCGTGGGAAATTTTAAGATATTTCCAAGTGAGCATTGATCTTCTCTTTGCATACACCTCGGAAAAATATTAGTGAACATCATAAATGCAACAAAGATGTGCACCATCAAACAAATATATGTTAATGCAGCATTCAACCTTTTTACCCCAGGGGAATCACTGAAATGATGCTTATTTCTAGGTCTCAAAGGACTCATGTTATAAGTTATTATATCCACATCTCAAGGTACATTGACATGACCAGTACATTGTAGATTTAAAAAGTAATGAATACTAAAGAATGTGGTGTAGCTAGTAGATTTGAAACCCAGAGCAGAAATTTTTTTTTTCTTTTATTATAGGAATACGTACACAATACACATCATACAGGCATGGTTATATAGAATCATGTCACGAAAATGCAAAGATGGTACATATGGAAGACACCAGGAACTTATGTGTCTACATAATGCATGGAACTGAAATCTGGTACCAACAGCATACAGTATAGATAACAACAAAAGTATTAAATATGATATGTCACACAGCTGTATCACGTATATAGGGTAGATACAATTCTAAAGGAATAACTTAATAGCAGAACTAATTGTTCATAGCATTTCAAACATCATTGTAAGATATATGCAAAAGAAAAACAGAAGGGAAATTAGATTATGGAGGAGTAAGAGTTATAGGCTCAAGAAAGGAAAAAGTGGAAAAGGAGATACCTGGAGCACCCCCCGCATCCTCTGGCAGAAAAGGAACCAGTCTGCTTGCTCTTGGGAGGAGGTGGTATATCCACAGCTAGGTCCCTCCATGCAAGTCGATCAACAGGGGATGGTGAGGGCTTGAGGATTGAAGTCCCGTGTTCCACTGGACAGGAGATCAGCATATCGATCAGTATGTTGGAAATAGATCCAAGCTTCCCATGTGGGCAAGAACTGTCTCTCCGTGTTTCTGAGGGTGGTCAGACAGCACCTGGACCCAGAAGGGTCTCAACTCTGGGCAGGACCAGAAAGGATGTAACATTGGCAGAACAATTTTTTAACACTCTCCAGCTCTATACCTCATAAATCATATTAAGTAATAATCATAAAATTAAGCAAAAAATAATAGTAATAATGGCCAAAAAAGAAACATAGACAATGAAAATTGTAATGTCTATTTCTATTGATATTCAGTGGAAAAGCGTTCTTTACAATGGTGGTCAGCGGAAAAAGGTCCCCTTATATACAGACATGGGAAGGGACCTCTGGGTGCTCATAGATCACAGATTTGGCAATTGCATGCAATGCCAAGCAGTGGCCAGCAAAGCAAACAGGATACTGTCCTGCATTAAAAGAGGAATTCTAGCAAGGGATAAAAAAATAATCCTTCCACTTTATAAATCACAGGTTTGGCCTCATCTTGAGTATGCGGTGCAATTTTGGTCGCCAACTCTCAGGAAGGATGTCCTCGAGCTTGAGAAAGTTCAAAGAAGGGCCACAAAATTAATTAAAGGGATAGAAGGCCTAAGGTATGAACACCGCCTCCAACAATTAAACCTACTCTCCTTAGAAAGAAGGCGATTAAGAGCGGACCTTATCACAGTCTTCAAAATCATCAATGGGGGTCAACAATATTCGAAACAAGTTGTTTTCACCAAGAACAGTACTGAGAACACGTGCACACAACAAGAGGTTAGAAGAGAGAGGGTTCAATCTTAGAATGCGTAAGGGGTTATTTACTATGCGAGTAGTAAAAATGTGGAATTCGCTTTCACAGGCAGGGGTATCCACTGATAGCGTAGAGACGTTCTAGAAACTTCTAGATGAGTTCTTCAGTCACTAAATATTCAAGAAAATTGGAAGTTTTAAATACACATAAATACAGACACACACACACACATGCACACACACACATAGGTTGAACTGGATTGACCTGGGTCTTTATTCAACCTCACCTACTATGTTACTATATTGGTGGCCTATGGGATAGGTGCCTTTTAATTTTGTTGATCAGGGGAGAAGGGTCCCATTAACAGAGGATTCAGAATATCACTCAGGAGATAAGACTCCATTAAGAATTCCATATATTGTATTCAAGCCCTGATAAAGAGGGATTTGTTGGTCCCCGAAATGCATTGGTTACCATTTGTCTTTATTTGTTAGATCATTATCAATATTTACATACAAATACTGTAGACTCTCAAGTTGATGAATTTTTAAAATTCTACATGGAGGTACGTTTTAGGCCATTTTTTTAATTGTAGGATAAACCCCAGACCAACTAGGTATACTCCAGAGGAAATTGCAAGGTGCTGCAAAGTGCTGGGGTAGGCTTTTTGTCTTAAGGTCATTCTGCAAAATGTGCAGGTTTTTTTTTAGACTCCAGACAGACAGATCCAGTAATAATGTATTTGAATGATAAATAATTCAGCCGATTGAAAATGCAAATACAAAGAAATTAAAACTGAGAGCAAAGTAATGGTGGCACATTCTGTCAATGTTAAGCCATATAGCATGCAAATAGACTAACCTTCACCCAGATCTAAGCAAAATATAACACAGGATATTCTCAAACACAGTAAAAAAAATTTAAAAAGCACCAAACATTATGTAAAATACACTGCATATCTAAAGCAGGCCTGGACAAATCTCAGGAGCCAGGTAGCCAATGCTCCTTAAAATTTACAGCTGGCACGTGATTAAACGGGCATGGTTTAAAATGCAGTTACGGTAATTCTGAATCTGTATAGAAAAGTAAAGCCAAAATGTTTTCTGGTCGCTAAGGTTTTTTTCATTCAATTTTTCAGTAGCAGGATAGCCAACCCTACCTGTAGTACATTATTACTATTCATATGTTACAGACCACCAATAGACACTCCTTGTCCTTGTTACAAAAGACTGCCAAGAACACCTTTTATAGGCCAAATACCAGCAGAGACTGCTCACACTTGATAAAATACTGCCAGAGACTGCTCATTTGTTCCCCACTATTGTTCTCCACTAGAAACCATGCCTACTTACAGGCTGGCACTGAGTGGAGGCGAGCTGAGTCCTGAACGCTTGCAAACATCCTTATGTGCCTGCAGATTGCTTAGGGTGACACTAGGAAGGGATGGAAGGCATGCTGGCCTCTTCATGTAAGGACATCACACTATGTCAGTGACATTCGTCCATTATGCCCACACTTGCAAGTTGGGAGGAGGCTGATCGTCAGTGAACATCACCTGAACATTAGTGATGTCCAGGAATGTAACAACTCGTGGGGCCCTATAGCAAAATTTTGATTGAACAAAACTGAAAAAGATTTATAGTAGCAATAATAATAAAAATCACATTACATGTTTTATATCATGGCATCATTGTTAGTATTCCTACACACAATTACTCTATAATCTTAATACAAACCTCTTTAAACTGTGAGCAGAACCACCAACCACTGTCACTTTTTGGCTTTAAAGGGAGACACTCTGTGAATTTTACAGCGTAAGTAAGATGACCAGAAGCTCTGTGGGCAATGAATCTACACTATACAGGCAGCTAAACAAACTTTCCTTATTGCACAGCCTGTAAAGGGGATCAGTGGCTAGTGACAACAATACTGAAGCCTCCTCCTGTACTCTGACACCAGCCCTTCTTCATTAAGTGTCACGGGGGGTTACAGGGTCAGTGTCAACAGCAACCTTTGCAATCCTTACTGATACAGTACTAGACACAAATGTTCTATATTTAAAATGCACCAATAACCCCCTCTAATGGGGCCCCCTTTCTACTTCTTGGCCCCTTGAATAGCTGCTATGGCTATTGATGCACTATTGTTGATGTGGAGCATCAGCAAGGCCTGTGTGTGTGGAGCAGACCAGGCTCTGTAATTGCTAGAAATATAATACTGAAAGCTAGCTTACCCACAATATATGCTAAGAAATAGATGTATTTAAATAGTCAATAAATCTGAATACAGAATGGATGATTGGATTACAGACATAATTCATACGATGTAACACCTATACAGGCAATCTACAATATGTCTAGTCCAGATATACAGAGGGATTACAGGGATATGTCATACTAAGCATACAGCATACCAAGCTAAAAAAAGTGGTAGCAACAGCAGTCAGGCAAAAGAATGAGGTCCCAAATCAACCGTCCAGGGTATATAAACTCCTTTCTCAAGGGGTTCCCCCTTGGGAAGGTCCTCCTTAGTTCCCAGACTGGCTTTTGGGGCATAGATAAGCATACAGCATACCAAGATAAGAAAGTGGTAGCAACAGTAGTCAGGCAGAAGAATGAGGTTCCAAATCAATGTTTAAGGGTGTAGAAACCCTCGAGTAGGTCCTCCTTAAGAAAGGGATTTCTCTACCCTGGGACATTGATTTGGGACCTCTACTTCTGCCTGATTAGTGTTGCTAACACATTCCTAGCTTGGTATGCTGTATTTGTATCTATACCCCAAAAGTCAGTTTGAGAACTAAGTTAGCCATGTAAATTGAGGGATTAACACCTATGCAGACTTCATGAGACAAAGAATAATACGATTATGTGACTAGAACAGGGGGAGGGGGTTCCACAACTTTTACAGCTCCCATCCTGTTCTTGAACAATCATCATCTGCCTTGACACATTCCATGGTGATTAGATGAAGGTAACTGTGTGGATATAAATGGTGGGGTATGTTCATGACACTCACTGGAACTGAAGAAGTAGCTTGGAGAAACTCTGAGATGCCTTTAACATTACAGCACAAGTTGAATTTGACAAACTATGAGCTATACTATGACCTGGTTAAATGAGAACCAAGAACCTTCTCTATTCTGCTATGTTTTAGTTTTCCCTATACTGCCTACAGAGCTTGTTAGAATGAGCAAATTGTGGACTAATGGGGGGATTCCAAATTTATTTTAAATACTAAGAGCTCTGATATGATGAGCTGAGCATTGAAATAAATGACAAGAGGAACTTAAACAGCTACTAAGTTCTGCACAAACCCTTCCCCCTCCAAGCCGTGTCATATGAAGCACCATTCTAGCCCTGACACAGAAAGAATATGGTGCAACTGTTGTTTTTTAAACAGGAAACTCATCGAGTTGGTTTAGGGACGGTTGATGATTATAATCAGGCTGTGATAGGCTGACTGCACATTTAAATGTGGATGTGAAGATTTGTAATTGTACTTGTTTCGGAGCAGGTAGGTGGTTTGTTTCTTCCTCTGGCACGTAGTTACTATAGAGGTCATGACTTGTTTACACTTTTGAATTTATGGTGCAGTTGAGGGTGAAATTGCAGAGGGAAAGGGGGAGAAGAGAGGTAGGGGGGAGGAGGAGAGGAGTGGGAATGAGATCAGTTTAGAGGTGAGAAAGAGAGGAAAAAGTGGAGAAGGAAGATGACAGAAGAGAGGAGGACAGGAGTGGAGGGAAATAAAAAAGAAGGATGAAGAGTAGAGGAGAAAAGAAGAGAGGGGGGGGGAATGGTAGAGAAGAAGAAGAAAGGAGCACACTAGGGGGAGGATAAGAGGATGAGTAGGTAAGAGGAAAGGGGAAAAGAGGAGAGGGAAGTAGAGGGAAGAAGAGAGGGGGCAGTGGGAAAGAAGGGAAATAGAAAAGACAAAGGGTGAAGAGTAGAGTAGAAAAGAAGAGAGGAGGGAAAAGTAGAGAGGGGGAGGAGAGAGTTACAGTAGGGAAAGGAGGAGAATAAGGTAAGAGAGTAACGGTGAAGAGGAGAGGAGAAAGGAGGAGAGGGAAGGAGAGAAAAAAAAGGGAGCGAAGGCAGAGCAGCGGAGGGGAGGAGAGGAGAAGATAAGAGGAGAGAAGAAGCAGGTGCAGGCAGGGGGAAAGGAAAGGGAGTGGAGAATCGCAAGGGGAGATGAAGTCAAAGGAGAGTGGAGAAGAAGGAGGTTGGTGTTGACACTGAGACACTAAGTTTGAATATGGATGTAAGGCATTGAGGCTTTGTGGATGTCAGAGGAGATGAGTAGACATGTAATTTGTTTCGTTTCGATGTGAAATTCATACGAATTCCTGTAAATTTGGACATTCGGATGCATATGAATTCCCGAATGACAGAAATAACGAATCTGATGGAATCCAAATGTTTGAAAACAAAATTCAGATACATCCGAATTTCCTTTGGAAACTAAACACAAGTGGGAGAGCTCTCATTTACCGCTCCCTGGCTTCTCTGCGCTTGTTTCTAAAATGAAAACAAAGTTACACAATATTGTTACAAAATGTAAATAAAGAAAGAAGTTAAGAGATCCGTGTTATTCTGTAACACCTTCTGCTTCTTTGTGGACACTTCATTCTGCATGTAAAGAATCTGACCGAATACACAAAAGTGTTTAACTGTTCACAGAAATAAAAATGTTTTTTTTTTTTAAAGTGTGGGGTCCCCCCCTAATTCTTACCAGACCTTTTAGGTCTGGTAGGAATGTTAGGGGGGACCCCATATACAAAAAAAAAAAAAACCAGTGTGCCGTTCCCTTGCAATTCATACCAGACCCTTTAGGTCTGTCAGGAATTTTAAGGTGGAACCCCAACGCCAAAAAGTTAAAAAAATAAAATGGGGTCCCCCCTAAAATCCCATAGCAGACCCTTAATCCGGGCAGCAGCCTGGCATGGCAAGAAAGGCCCCCCTTTCCACCATTCCAGGCCACATGACCTCGGCATTGGAAGGGTGCTTTTCCAGAAGGAACCCCTTACTCATACACAAGGGGGGGTGGCATCGGTGTGCTCCCTTTATGAAAGGGGGTGCCCAGATGCAGATGACCCCATTGGGTCAGGGTTGTGGGGAAGAGGCCCTCGTCCCCATCGGCATGGGGACAAGGTGCTTTTCCCCGGAAAAGCACCCTCCCAATGCCGAGGGCATGTGGCCTGGTATGTATTGAGTTTCAAACCTGAATCCCGAAAAATGAAATAATGAAACAACCCGAAACAAAAGGAAACTAAACTACACAAACTTGTTGCCGGAACACATGTCTGGAGATTGGAGTGATTCGTTTAGTTACATAATTAATAAAATTGGGAAAAAAATGTCCATCCAAATCAATTGAGAGACAAAAATAAATGCAAAACCTGCATCTTCAGAACTCTAACTTGCAGTTGACCAAGAGAAAGGCAAACAACTTATAAAACCTGGTTCAGCTTGCTGCAAAATGCCCTTTCTGCTCATGTAGGGAAATGAGATACACCCTGGATAAACAATCACCAAACAGAGCTATCAATGATACTGTAAATATTAATATAATTTCATACATTGTTTAACAGACACAGCCAAAGGCAGCCGAGGGAATAACCGAGCCGTAGTGAAGTGAGCCGAACAGCTGTACATCGGCTTCCTTCGGCCGCACTTCGGTCAGCTGAACATGCTCTGCATGCAGAAGGACTGCGACTCAGCCATTCCAACATCTGGATCAGCTGAGCCGAAGCTCCGACACCTCACTCGTTGCCGTTCGACCCTATTCACATAGGAGCCCAACGGCAGTGAATGAATAGCCGAATGCCTCCGAGCAGCATTCGGCTATTCTGCTCCGCACCTCCGTGGTACCGATCAGGATAGGAAATCATTGAAAAAAGTTTAAAAAAAGATTTAAAAAAATTTAAATAAATGTAAAATGTAAATAAAAAAATTAGGATTTTCTAAAAAATAAAAACATTTTAAACCCCAATTGGGCAAAGCTATCAGTAACAGCTAGCTCCGCCCAACTGTTTCCTATTGGCAGACACCTGCTAGAGTCTTCTAGCTGGTCCCGGTCAATGAATAACAACTGGGCGTCATAGCCAGCTCCGCCCAGTTGTCATTGTTTATTGACAGTTCAGCGTCCCCAGGTCATTTGGGGACGCTGATCTGTCTTTACAACTGGGGGGAGCCAGCCATGAGGTCACGGTTGGCTCTTCCAAGCTGTCATTCGCCCCACTTCGGCTGTCACTAGAATTATATAACATAACAGTTCTGTATAAATGTTTACAATAAATGAACACCCCTTGATGGCATTTCAAAAAGCTGTGCACAAAAATGAATGAAAACGTAAGGTGCCCACACACCTGCCGATTATCGTACGATAATTGTGGGTGATCCGGCGATCGTACGATAATCGGCAGGTGTATGGGCAGCGTGCGACCGCATCTACTGTACGGTCGCCTGACTTTCGTCTTCCTAGCACGCTGGAAAACCCGACGAAAATCGTAGGATTTTCAGCGGATTGGTAGCGTGCTCTGAAGACGAAAGCCACACGGGCCAGTGTGCGCAAGCACACACTGCCCGTTCAGCATTGCAATCATCTTGTTAAAAAAAAAAGCCACTGATGGATGACTCCACGGTTCCTGCGCTAACTATCCATTAGTTTGACTGCTAAATACAGAGGTGTCAAATTTGTTGGTACCCTTTCAGGAAAAATGAAGAACCCACAGTGTTCTCTGAAAAAAACTTGAAGTTGAGCAAAGTAATTGGCATCCATTATTGTTTGTGCCGTATTTAATACAAATCAGACTTTGCTTTTAATTCAATAGAATATTTTAAATCAAATGGCATGTGCAAAAATGACGGGACCCTTAACCTAATATTTTGTACAACTTTTAGAGACAATCACGCTGCCCACCTTTAGGCGATCCTTACAAACCCATCTCTTCAGGGAAGCCTACCTCATCTCAACATAACTACCTTTTACTTCCTCCAATAACTCAATCCAAACAATTATTACCTTTGGTATCACTTGCCCTCCTACTAGATTGTAAGCTCTCCCAACCCTATTGTTCTGAAACTGTATTGTACTGTAAATTGTATTTTAACTGTATTGTCTCCACTATTTTGTAAAGTGCTGAGCAAATTGTTGGCGCTATATCAATCCTGTATAATAATAATAATAATAATAATAATCACTGCAAACTAGTGATTTCTGTAGCTCTCAATGAGGCTTCTGCACCCACCAACGGGTAGATTGGCCCACTCTTCATGAATAAACTGCTCCAGCTGTCTCAACTATGAAGGCTTCCTTCTCCAGACTGCATGTTTCAGCTCCTTCCATGGATGTTCCACAGGATTCAGATCAGGGATCATAGAAGGCCACTTCAGGTTAGTTCAATGTTGTGTTCTTAGCCATTCTTGGGTTCTTGTAGTTGTGTGTTTTTGGTCATTATCCTGCTGGAGGACCCATAACCTCTTTAGAGAGAATTTTCTGACACTGGGCAGTAAGCTCCACTCCAGAATTCCTCGATAGGCTTGATATTTCATTGTTCCTGCAAAGATCCAAGGCTCCCCGTGCCAGACGCAGCATAGCATCAACAAAACATAATGAAAGGAGAATTATGAGGCGAGTGATTTTCACTCAGCCTCATAACCTGAGCCGACCTGTGACAATGAAACTGTCACAGGTCGGCTCAGTAGATCGGGAAGTGAGCGAACACATACCGTCGCTCGCTCACTTCTCGATCTATCCGTGCAATGAGCTATGACTGTCACTCACGGCTCACTGCAGGGATTCCCCTCCCCCTCCCCTGTCCTATCCTCCAGCGCTGACTGGCGGAACGGACAGGGGAGGGGCGGGTACAGCGGGTTCTGCCTTTAGATAGGCAGAGCCAGCTGTCACTCACGCAGCTGGGTGGATCCAGACAGCATTGTAGTGATCGGTTCCGGCTGCCTGGGTTGCTATGGCAAATCAGGGTGCTGGCTGTGAGGAGGAACGCGCCGCTGTTAGATCACCGACAACCTGTCAGTAATGTGTGCAGCGGTGCGTTCTTCCTCACATCCGCTGCCGAGCTGTGTCATTGACAGCCAGCAGCTGCTGCAGAAGAGACTGGACCCGGCATTTGCAGTAAAGGAGGAGGCAGGGCCCGGTCCGGCGACCTAAGAGCAGGAGGGGTCATTGATGTAAGAGGAGGCGGGGCCCGGCAATCATGGAGGCAGACCACGCTGACAGGTAAGAGGAGTGCAGCCTACCTGAGACCCTGCAGAGCCCGCCATAGAGAGTCTATGGTGGGCTCTGCAGGGTCATTCTCAGGTGGGCTGTTTGGTATACAAAAAGCAATAATTTATCTCTTTCCACACTTTCATTGCTTCACTCAGTGGAGCTAGAGGCATAGGTATAGGTGATATACTGTATGTATATGTGGTATACTATAGATGGTATATGTATATGTTGTTGAGGTATAGATGGTATAGATGTAAGTATACATAGTATAGGTATAGATGGTAAAGATATACATGGTATATATAGGTATAGATGGTATAGATTTACATGCTACAGGTGTAGGTATACATTGTATATATAGTTATAGATGGTATAGGTATACATTGTATATATAGTTATAGATGGTATAGGTATACATGGTATATATAGGTATAGATGGTATAGGTATACATGGTATATATAGGTATAGATGGTATAGGTATACATGTTATATACAGGTATAGATGGTATAGGTATACATGGTATATAGGTATAGGTATACATGGTATATATAGGTATAGATTATATAGGTATACATGGTATATATAAATATAGAAGATATAGGTATACATGGTATATTTAGGTATAGGTATAGATGGTATAGGTATACATGGTATATATAGTTATAGATGGTATAGGTATACATGGTATATATAGATACAGATGATATAGGTATACATATAGGTATAGATGATATAGGTATACATGGTATATATAGGTATAGATGATATAGGTATACATGGTATATATAGTTATAGATGGTATAGGTATACATGGTATATACAGGTATAGATGATATAGGTATACAGGGTACATATAGGTAAGATGGTATAAGTATAGATGATATAGGTATACAGGGTATATATACGGTAGGTAAAATGGTATAAGTATAGATGATATAGGTATACATGGTATATATAGGTAAGATGGTATAAGTATAGATGATATAGGTATACAGGGTGTATATAGGTAAGATTGTATAAGTATAGATGATATAGTTATACAGGGTGTATATAGGTAAGATGGTGTATATATGTATACAGGGTATATATAGGTAAGATGGTATAAGTATAGATGGTATAGGTATACATGGTATCTATAGCTAAGATGGTATAAGTATAGATGATATATGTATACAGGGTATATATAGGTAAGATGGTATAAGTATAGATGGTATAGGTATACAGGGTATATATAGGTAAGATGGTATAAGTATAGATGGTATAGGTATACAGGGTGTATATAGGTAAGATGCTATATCCATAGATGGTATAGGTTCAGGGTGTATATCGGTAAGATGGTATATATAGGTATAAATGAGACAATTGCTTTTCATACTATGACTCTTCAGTCATAGGGATGAAGCATTGTGATGAGCTGTGAAGTGCAAGCAGTCGCTTCACTGTCTTTATATAACGCCAGAAAATTGTTATATCATCCTCCTGAAATAGCGGCCTGCAGTACACTCAGTCTGCCACAAGATGGCGGTATGGGGAAGGAGGGAGCTGTCATAGGCGGAGCCGGGTCGGTGCAGCGGCCGGCGATGTGAGCGGCCTGTCCTGTGTGATCACCGGAGACAGCTGGGAGGGGGGTCAAAGCGGTTGGGTACCGGAGGAAGGCCGCTCCTGGCTGGAGAGGCCCCGGGGGTGACAGGCTGGACATGCCGAGGTAAGAGGGGAAGGAGATCCGCAGCACACAAGCCATAGAGCCGAGCACTGCAGAGAAGTGCTGGATCATATGAAGATTATTATTATTATGGTGATTTGTATGTTTGCTCTGTCAGCTGGTTTGATGTCTGCATGGAGCTTGGTGTGACAACATGTCTGCATGGAGCTTGGTGTGACAACATGTCTGCATGGAGCTTGGTGTGACAACATGTCTGCATGGAGCTTGGTGTGACAACATGTCTGCATGGAGCTTGGTGTGACAACATGTCTGCATGGAGCTTGGTGTGGCAACATGTCTGCATGGAGTTTGGTGTGGCAACATGTCTGCATGGAGCTTGGTGTGGCAACATGTCTGCATGGAGTTTGGTGTGGCAACATGTCTGCATGGAGCTTGGTGTGGCAACATGTCTGCATGGAGCTTGGTGTGGCAACATGTCTGCATGGAGCTTGGTGTGGCAACATGTCTGCATGGAGCTTGGTGTGGCAACATGTCTGCATGGAGCTTGGTGTGGCAACATGTCTGCATGGAGCTTGGTGTGGCAACATGTCTGCATGGAGCTTGGTGTGGCAACATGTCTGCATGGAGCTTGGTGTGGCAACATGTCTGCATGGAGCTTGGTGTGGCAACATGTCTGCAACGGGAGAGCGTTGATGCCAGCCCATCACCACGGGAGAGCGTTGATGCCAGCCCATCACCACGGGAGAGCGTTGATGCCAGCCCCTCACCACGGGAGAGCGTGGATGCCAGCCCCTCACCACGGGAGAGCGTGGATGCCAGCCCCTCACCACGGGAGAGCGTACTTGGTGTGGCAACATGTCTGCATGGAGCTTGGCTGTATGGGGTCACCGTGTCTGGCCGTATGGGGTCAGATATGGAAAGGTCCCTGGTCTATAGATAGCCAACAGAATTGCCCAGTGTGAGCTCAGATGAGGAATTGGGATAGATTCTCCCAGCCCATCACCACGTGAGATCGTTGATGCCAGCCCATCACCACGGGAGAGCGTTGATGCCAGCCCATCACCACGGGAGAGCGTTGATGCCAGCAGATCACCTCACCACGGGAGAGCGTTGATGCCAGCCCATCACCACGGGAGAGCGTTGATTCCAGCCCATCACCACGGGAGAGCGTTGATGCCAGCCCCTCACCACGGGAGAGCGTGGATGCCAGCCCCTCACCACGGGAGAGCGTGGATGCCAGCCCCTCACCACGGGAGAGCGTGGATGCCAGCCCCTCACCACGGGAGAGCGTGGATGCCAGCCCCTCACCACGGGAGAGCGTGGATGCCAGCCCCTCACCACGGGAGAGCGTGGATGCCAGCCCCTCACCACGGGAGAGCGTTGATGCCAGCCCCTCACCACGGGAGAGCGTTGATGCCAGCCCCTCACCACGGGAGAGCGTTGATGCCAGC
>NW_017307220.1:224087-235788 GCF_000935625.1 Nanorana parkeri
GTATACATGGTATATATAGGTAAGATGGTATAAGTATAGATGATATATGTATACAGGGTATATATAGGTAAGATGGTATAAGTATAGATGATATATGTATACATGGTATATATAGGTAAGATGGTATAAGTATAGATGATATAGGTATACAGGGTATATATAGGTAAGATGGTATAAGTATAGATGATATATGTATACAGGGTATATACAGGTAAGATGGTGTGATATATGTATACAGGGTATATATAGGTAAGATGGTATAAGTATAGATGGTATACATATACATGGTATATATAGGTAAGATGGTGTATATATGTATACAGGGTATATATAGGTAGGATTGTATAAGTATAGATGGTATAGGTATACATGGTATATATAGGTAAGATGGTATAAGTATAGATGATATATGTATACAGGGTATATATAGGTAAGATGGTATAAGTATAGATGGTATAGGTATACATGGTATATATAGGTAAGATGGTATAAGTATAGATGATATATGTATACAGGGTATGTATAGGAAACATGGTATAAGTATAGATGATATATGTATACAGGGTATATATTGGTAAGATGGTATAAGTATAGATGATATAGGTATACAGGGTATATATAGGTAAGATGGTATAAGTATAGATGATATAGGTATACAGGGTGTATATAGGTAAGATTGTATAAGTATAGATGATATAGTTATACAGGGTGTATATAGGTAAGATGGTGTATATATGTATACAGGGTATATATAGGTAAGATGGTATAAGTATAGATGGTATAGGTATACATGGTATCTATAGCTAAGATGGTATAAGTATAGATGATATATGTATACAGGGTATATATAGGTAAGATGGTATAAGTATAGATGGTATAGGTATACAGGGTATATATAGGTAAGATGGTATAAGTATAGATGGTATAGGTATACAGGGTATATATAGGTAAGATGGTATAAGTATAGATGGTATAGGTATACAGGGTGTATATAGGTAAGATGCTATATCCATAGATGGTATAGGTTCAGGGTGTATATCGGTAAGATGGTATATATAGGTATAAATGAGACAATTGCTTTTCATACTATGACTCTTCAGTCATAGGGATGAAGCATTGTGATGAGCTGTGAAGTGCAAGCAGTCGCTTCACTGTCTTTATATAACGCCAGAAAATTGTTATATCATCCTCCTGAAATAGCGGCCTGCAGTACACTCAGTCTGCCACAAGATGGCGGTATGGGGAAGGAGGGAGCTGTCATAGGCGGAGCCGGGTCGGTGCAGCGGCCGGCGATGTGAGCGGCCTGTCCTGTGTGATCACCGGAGACAGCTGGGAGGGGGGTCAAAGCGGTTGGGTACCGGAGGAAGGCCGCTCCTGGCTGGAGAGGCCCCGGGGGTGACAGGCTGGACATGCCGAGGTAAGAGGGGAAGGAGATCCGCAGCACACAAGCCATAGAGCCGAGCACTGCAGAGAAGTGCTGGATCATATGAAGATTATTATTATTATGGTGATTTGTATGTTTGCTCTGTCAGCTGGTTTGATGTCTGCATGGAGCTTGGTGTGACAACATGTCTGCATGGAGCTTGGTGTGACAACATGTCTGCATGGAGCTTGGTGTGACAACATGTCTGCATGGAGCTTGGTGTGGCAACATGTCTGCATGGAGCTTGGTGTGACAACATGTCTGCATGGAGCTTGGTGTGGCAACATGTCTGCATGGAGCTTGGTGTGGCAACAGGTCTGCATGGAGCTTGGTGGGGCAACATGTCTGCATGGAGCTTGGTGTGGCAACATGTCTGCATGGAGCTTGGCTGTATGGGGTCACCGTGTCTGGCCGTATGGGGTCAGATATGGAAAGGTCCCTGGTCTATAGATAGCCAACAGAATTGCCCAGTGTGAGCTCAGATGAGGAATTGGGATAGATTCTCCCAGCCCATCACCACGGGAGAGCGTTGATGCCAGCCCATCACCACGGGAGAGCGTTGATGCCAGCCCCTCACCACGGGAGAGCGTGGATGCCAGCACATCACCTTGATGGTTAATGTTCAGAACTGGAAGTGGAAAATATTTGACTGACCTCCAATCCTAACAATTGGCTGCCATGGTGATCCTCTGGCTTCAGTACGTTTTGAGGCGCCGACCTGGAACAAGAATGCAGTTTTGGACTTTCTACTCTCAGTGCTTCTTCCGGCTCAGTGACTCGGGGGGAATAGAAGCCAGGGGACTAGGATTCCTAGACGTGGCCAGTAATGGCGGCCGTGGTATGTACCTCAGTATAGGTGTGTAGTAGGGCTGCTGTGGTCTGTTGCATAGCTGGCATCATAAGGTTGATGGTTTTATCCCTGCCCCCTACCCCTGGCCCCGGGGCCCCTGAAAACTCCTATTTAAAGGTTTAAACGTTAACCTTCTTGTACTTTCCCTCCTTTCCCTCTCATCAATGTGTAATGTTTACATTCCTGCTTTTATTACATACCTGATATTAGACCCAATGATGTCATCACTGGCTCTCTGTGCCATGCAGGCAGATATTGCTGGTGGGAGGAGCTGGCAGGGTGCTGTACATAGCTTACAGAACACATCACAGCACCTCAGTACTTTTGTCAGCCCTGTGTTCTATCAAAGTTTGTGACTGCGTTATAATGTGTGACCGGTGACGTGGTCACACATTTTAACATAATCCCACCCACTTTTTCGGCTGTAGAATATGTGACCGGCAAAAGGAGAAAAATTCCAAGGCTTTTTTTCAGCTGTTCCAGGGCAGATCGGCATCGCAGATCGTATGTGTAGGAGAATTGGCCTGCCCTGGAACAGCTGATCGGTCCGGAAATGTCACTTCTATCCGACTTTGTAATTCCGCCCAATTTTTTCGCCTGGGAAATGTGGGACCGGTCACGTGGTCACACATTTTAACGGAATCCCGCCCAGTTTATCGGCGGTGGAATATGTGACCGGCAAAAGGAGAAGAATTCCAAGGCTTTCTCAGCTGTTCCAGGGCAGATCGGTTATCCGTCACATACCATCTGCAATGCCGATCTGCCCTGGAACAGCTGACAAAGCCTTGGAATTCTTCTCCTTTTGCCGGTCACATATTCCACCGCCGATAAACTGGGCGGGATTCCGTTAAAATGTGTGACCGGTCACACATTCCAACCCAGTCACAATCTTTGATGGAACACCCTGATGCAGGCAGTGTGCTTGCTTTTGGGAGGAGTTATGCAAATATCTCAATGCTTTCATGGGTTGGTGTCAGTCTGGAGGAGTGGCCATTCCTAGGCAAGCTAGATTTGCATGCAGACCACTCCAGGTAATGCTTTCATGAGACTCTGAACCTCCATGATTGACAGGGCTGAAAACTAATAAATGAAAGGGGTGGGCCAGGGACAGTCAGACTGGGGAAGAAACAGGAAGAGGCGGGCTCTGTCTGACTTGCTGCAGCTTCTAATGCAGATGGTGAGGAGCTTGCAGTGATATCAGAGGAAGCCATTTCAGTCCAGTAGAGGAGCCGGTACAATCGTGCAAGACTAAGGAAAGGCCGGAGGTCAGATAGAAGACTGAAGGGAAGGCCGGAGGTCTGATAGAAGCCTGAAAGGGAAGGCCGGAGGTCTGATAGAAGCCTGAAAGGGAAGGCCGGAGGTCTGATAGAAGCCTGAAAGGGAAGGCCGGAGGTCTGATAGAAGCCTGAAGGGGAAGGCCGGAGGTCTGATAGAAGCCTGAAGGGGAAGGCCGGAGGTCTGATAGAAGACTGAAGGGGAAGGCCGGAGGTCTGATAGAAGACTGAAGGGGAAGGCCGGAGGTCAGATTTAAAGAGACCGGACACCATGTTTTGTTTCCTCAGGTTGCATGTAGCTTTTAATCAGCAGTTCCCTTTCCATGTTATAACGCTGACCTCTGTTTCCACTGGGGGTGGTGAGGTGGGCACTGTGGTACCCAAGCGTGATGGTTCGGTCCTTGTGTGAGCTCCCGTGTCCTGTGTCTTTTAGGGTGACTGGATATGGAATACAATGACAAGCTGGCCAGGTTCCGCCAGGGTCATCTCAACCCTTTCAATAAAGCCAGAGAAGAGGAGTCCTGTGAGGACGGAGAGCCGGTGCCTTCAAAAGGTTTGTAAGATGGGAACAGGTGGGACTTACAACATGAATGTTGAAGGGACTGTTTCCATCACTACTTCCTGTTACGGTGACCGACCTCTGCTGCTAGTCTACATTGCACTGCAGTGACTGGTCACCGGCCCGCCTCCTTGTCCCTCAATTGACATCTGTACTGCTTTGGTTGGACTCATTGGCCCGCTGTGATCTTGTATCACGAACACTCCCTGGCCCAAATCTGAAGAGGCGGCTTTAATTACTATGGCAGTGCAAACCACATCTGACCAATCAGAAGTCATCTTTTCACACTGTCTACAGTAAGGTGACAGCTGATTGGCTGCTAGGGATCACTCCATCCATCATTGCTATTCGCTCAGCCATTTTGACCAAGACAACTTTGACAGTTTTTTTTAGAATTTTGACCAAAACCTCTTTCTTCTTTTTCTTCCAGATTTCCTGCCAAGATTCCCTCCTCGTCCTGAACCCGAATTCCGCAACGCAGACAGAGTGATGGATCTGGGGGTCTCAGAGGACCACTTTTCCCGGCCAGTGGTAAGCAGTGTGCAGCTTTTCTCAAAGTACAATATCTTATAGAACTGCATACATCTATACAGTGTGAGGGCATACCTGAACCGTCCATATAGAATTACATACATCTATACAGTGTGAGGGCATACCTGAACCGTCCATATAGAATTACATACATCTATACAGTGTGAGGGCATACCTGAACCGTCCATATAGAATTACATACATCTATACAGTGTGAGGGCATACCTGAACCGTCCATATAGAATTACATACCTCTATACAGTGTGAGGGCATACCTAAACCGACCATATAAAACTGCATACATCTATACAGTGTGAGGGCATACCTGAACCACCCATATAGAATTGCATACATCTATACAGTGTGAGGTCATACCTAAACCGACCATATAGAACTGCATACATCTATACAGTGTGAGGGCATACCTGAACCGTCCATGTAGAATTACATACATATACAATGTGAGGGCATACCTAAACCGCCCATATAGAATTACATACATCTATACAGTGTGAGGACTTACCTGGTGCACATTCAGGACAGCTGCTTAAACTTAGCTGCACATTGCCCCCTCACTAGCTCCAGAATGAGGAAATAAAGAAGCTTCTTTCCTATCTGTGCGAAGGGTTAACACAGAAACTACCCTGACCACTTCACCCGCACACACTTCCCACTGAAGTGACTGGAGGAATGTCTCTGTTTTTACCATACACACAGAAGCCATGCATGTATCCCTGTACAGGAGACAGGTGTATGTGAATAAAGGAGAGCAGTGGCTTAGCGGTTGGACTTGCAGCACTGGGGGTCCCCGGATCGAATTCTAGACGGCACCCTACCTGCATGGAGTCTGCATGTTCCCCCTGTGCTTGCGTGGGTTTCCTCCGGGTACTCTGCTTTCCTCCCACACTCCAAAGACATGCTTGAAGGTTCTTTGGCTCCTATCTAAATTGCCCCTAATATGCATGTGAGATAGGGACCTCAGATTGTAAGCTCGTTGAGGGCCGATGTGAATAAATAGTCTGTAAAGCGCTGTGTACATTTTTGGCGCTATAAAAATACAGGTGATGGAGAGTCGTGTATAGATCTCAGTTTCAGATAATGTCGGCACATCCCAGCTCCAGACTGCCATCATTGGGGTGTCTCCCATGTGCCTTTGCTTCCTCTCCCATTCCTGCTACCGAGGTGTCTCCGATGCGCCTTTGCTTCCTCTCCCCTTCCTACTACCGTGGTGTCTCCGATGCGCCTTTGCTTCCTCTCCCCTTCCTGCTACCGTGGTGTCTCCGATGCGCCTTTGCTTCCTCTCCCCTTCCTGCTACCGTGGTGTCTCCGATGTGCCTTTTGCTTCCTCTCTCATTCCTACTACCGTGGTGTCTCCGATGTGCCTTTTGCTTCCTCTCCCCTTCCTACTACCGTGGTGTCTCCGATGCGCCTTTGCCTATGTGCCTTTGCTTCCTCTCCCATTCCTGCTACCGTGGTGTCTCGAATGTGCCTCTGCTTCCTCTCCCATTCCTGCTACCGTGGTGTCTCCGATGTGCCTTTGCTTCCTCTCCCCTTCCCACTACCGTGGTGTCTCCTATGTGCCTTTGCTTCCTCTCCCATTCCTACTACCGTGGTGTCTCGAATGTGCCTCTGCTTCCTCTCCCATTCCTACCACCATGACCACGTTGAGATCTATGGTGAACTTCTCACCTCCAAAACCTTACTTTTTCTGGGTCCCCATCAATGAACGGCGCACCAAAGCTGCATTTGCTACTAACCAGAGTGTCACATGGTATATTATGTGGCTTGGGAAAGATGATTGTCGCTGGACGCAGGATAGAGCATCCGTCCCGAGGTCAATCATACATCCACAAACACAGGTAATTATACCATGCATGATTGCATGCGGAATGCCACTGACAGATGCAGCCTGCCATCAACTTCAATGGGTATTGCGGACACATCTGAACGGGATACCTGGGATTCTTACTGCATTAATCCGTAGGTTCTTGCTGCAGGAATCCCAGAACGGGGTATGTGTCCCCATGTGAATGGGGCCTAAGACTAATACACACATACTAGGGCCAGGTAAGACAATGGCCAACTAACATAAGGCAAGGGTAGGCAACCTCAACCCTCCAGCTGTTGTGGAACTACAAGTCCCATGAAGCATTGCAAAACTCTGACCGCCACAGGCATGACCCCCAGAGGCAGAGATGTGATGGGTTTTGTTTTTTGACCTGGGCACAGGTTCTCTTTACCACAATTGAATGTCACCGGAGTGAGGCGTGTTTGTTTCTAGCTGGGTTAATGTTTAGGATAATGGTCTGGGTTTCCCTGTACCTCCCTTATCGCTGCATTTCCTTCCAGACACTGCCTAGTATATTGATGAAAGGGCCAGGCAGTCTTCAAGCTGAACTATGACTCATCTTCTACTAATGATTGATCCTGAACTATGATCAGACTGGCAACTTTTACATACGCTTCAGATCAGAAAACTGTATAGGTTGTGTCCAGGAGTTGTATATTTTATAAAACAAACCTCCAATTTGTGGACATTTACAATTCCTATACGGACAGTTTCTTCATTTCTTGGTGACTACCTATAGGGGTCCTGTATACAGAGAACCCCCTCTGAATGTGTTCTGTATACAGAGAACCCCCTCTGAATGTGTTCTGTATACAGAGAACCCCCTCTGAATGTGTCCTGTATACAGAGAACCCCCTCTGAATGTGTCCTGTATACAGAGAACCCCCTCTGAATGTGTTCTGTATACAGAGAACCCCCTCTGAATGTGTTCTGTATACAGAGAACCCCCTCTGAATGTGTTCTGTATACAGAGAACCCCCTCTGAATGTGTCCTGTATACAGAGAACCCCCTCTGAATGTGTTCTGTATACAGAGAACCCCCTCTGAATGTGTTCTGGTGTATACGGGTAACCCCCTCTGAATGTGTTCTGGTGTATACGGGTAACCCCCTCTGAATGTGTTCTGGTGTATACGGGTAACCCCCTCTGAATGTGTTCTGGTGTATACGGGTAACCCCCTCTGAATGTGTTCTGGTGTATACGGGTAACCCCCTCTGAATGTGTTCTGGTGTATACGGGTAACCCCCTCTGAATGTGTTCTGGTGTATACGGGTAACCCCCTCTGAATGTGTTCTGGTGTATAACTGTATACAGAGAACCCCCTCTGAATGCGTTCTGTATACAGAGAACCCCCTCTGAATGCGTTCTGTATACAGAGAACCCCCTCTGAATGCGTTCTGTATACAGAGAACCCCCTCTGAATGCGTTCTGTATACAGAGAACCCCCTCTGAATGCGTTCTGTATACAGAGAACCCCCTCTGAATGCGTTCTGTATACAGAGAACCCCCTCTGAATGCGTTCTGTATACAGAGAACCCCCTCTGAATGCGTTCTGTATACAGAGAACCCCCTCTGAATGCGTTCTGTATACAGAGAACCCCCTCTGAATGCGTTCTGTATACAGAGAACCCCCTCTGAATGCGTTCTGTATACAGAGAACCCCCTCTGAATGCGTTCTGTATACAGAGAACCCCCTCTGAATGCGTTCTGTATACAGAGAACCCCCTCTGAATGCGTTCTGTATACAGAGAACCCCCTCTGAATGCGTTCTGTATACAGAGAACCCCCTCTGAATGCGTTCTGTATACAGAGAACCCCCTCTGAATGCGTTCTGTATACAGAGAACCCCCTCTGAATGCGTTCTGTATACAGAGAACCCCCTCTGAATGCGTTCTGTATACAGAGAACCCCCTCTGAATGCGTTCTGTATACAGAGAACCCCCTCTGAATGCGTTCTGTATACAGAGAACCCCCTCTGAATGCGTTCTGGTGTATACAGGTAACCCCCTCTGAATGCGTTCTGGTGTATACAGGTAACCCCTTCGGAATGTGTTCTGGTGTATACAGGTAACCCCCCCCTGAATGTGTTCTTTTATGTATACAGAGAACCCCCTCTGAATGTGTTCTGTATACAGAGAACCCCCTCTGAATGTGTTCTGTATACAGAGGACCCCCTCTGAATGTGTTCTGTATACAGAGGACCCCCTCTGAATGTGTTCTGTATACAGAGAACCCCCTCTTAATGTGTCCTGTATACAGAGGACCCCCTCTGAATGTGTCCTGTATACAGAGAACCCCCATCTGAATGTGTTAGAGACCTTCTTTGAGTGTGAGGTTAGGGGGTTAGGAGGGCATAGTAAGAACAGTCATGTAGCTCAATGATTGCTATGAAATGTTCATTGATTTAAGTAGGGTACGCGTTTCAGGGGTAAAAAGGTCTCTCCTGCTAAGCCCAAGCCGTATGAATTGTAATAAAAACTGGATGGTGTTCCATATGTCTGCTTTGTGACTTAAATACTAGAGATGAACCGATACCAGTTTCGTTATGGAGTACGAGTACCAATATTTTTTTTTTTCTTTCAGTACTCGCCAATGCCATACCAGAAGTCCCATTAAGGAGGCCGGGTGGCATGTAATGACTCGCCGCCTGGCTTCCCGATTAGCCGGGAAACAGTCTTCATGCTCCCTTGTCACCAGGTGATGAGGAAGCATGGAGCCTGCTTTCTGGCCGATCAGGAAGCTAGGGGGCAGGTAATGAATCGCCGCCTGGCTTCCTGATTAGCCAGCTTTCTGATCAATCAGTATGCTGGGCTGCGAGTAATTAAATCGTGCCCAGCTTCCTGATTGGCCAGGAAGCCGGCTCCATGCTCCCTCGTCACTTGGAGTCATTACCTGCCCCCTAGCTTCCTGATTGGTCGGGAAGCCTGCTCCATGCTCCCTGGTGAAGAGGAAGCATGGAGCCAGCTTCCCGACCAATCGGGAAGCCGGGCAGTGTGTAAAGAATCACCGCCTGGCTTCCTGATACTGGAAGTTCCGGTATCAGGATAGGCACCAAGAACATTTGGGCAAGTACGAAATACCCGCCCAAATACTCGATACCGATACTAGTATCGGTATCGGGGCATCCCTATTAAATACTATAGAACTGAAGTGTCAGTGTTTCCTTGTAGAGATGGGTTGGCCAGTGTCAGCTTCTCCACTGAAATTAGAGCCAGTTGTTGATCTCCTCTGGCGTCTGAGGAGGAGCCTGCGTCTGGTAGAATGTTGATGTCCATGGAACAATAAAGCTTTGTTGAGAAGAAACAGCAGCGCTGCAGCCCATCCTTTTTATGTAAGAAGTACTACTAGGGGAAGATGCGATCCTCAAAGGGCCTAAGCACCCACGGCTGGTGAGGCCATAGACTGAGCCTTGGAGCAGTTCTTTGCATCTACTTTCTGACACATATCAGACTTGGAACAGGATTCCAGCAGAGGTCGGGGGTCAGTTTTTTTTTTTATAAACGTAACTGTACAAACTAAAAAGAGAAGGTCTTTGGTTACTATGGGGAACTGCTCCCGATTGTGTCTGCTCTGGTGTTGATAAATCCCACCCTGTGTGTCTTAACAAAGGATTAAAGATCTCAAGGCTTGGTTGGTACAAAATGGTTAATGTACTTAAAAACTGTCCCTCAGTCTGTACCTTATCTACACATCTAACCTAAGCAACAGAAGCTGCCTGTAGTGTCCTATATATAATCCTGCTCCAGAGAAACATCTTAAAGAGGAACCTCACTCTTATCTTTTGAAGATGTATTTGTTGTCATTTCAGAGCTGTTTAGTAATGACATTCTACAAACACATACTTCTAGATAATTGCCGGCTTTTTATTTTTTTCATACCTTATTTCTATTTTCCTCCCCATTCTTCTCACGGCGGCCATTTTTTACTAATGGCAGATTAATATATCTCCCTTTACTTCCTGGAACTCTGGCACATGTGACTAGGACCTGTCACCATGCACATCATCATCTCTGGGGAGGAAAATGCCTTTCCCTGAGACCTCGTGAGATTATAGAGGAGATTTCCCAGCAATGCTCTGCTGATGTAACCTTCCCAGGATGCAATGCTTGGGCGCAGACTGCATCACTAATGCCCAAGAGGGCGAAAAACAATATTTGTATGTAAAAGAAAAATATGTTCAACTAATGAATGTAAGATGGTTTTATATCGGCATACTGAGGTGATTTTTAGTGAAAGGGGGTAAAGGTCAACTTTAACGGTGAGAAATATATATGTATATATATATTTCTAGGTATGCTGTGTGAGTAGGAACACATACCAAACATAGGGAGGGAAATGGAGAGTCCCATTGCACTCCTGACCGAGATGCACCATATAATGTGTTTTCTTCAAAACGAAATAGTTTTATTCATTCTTGCAGGTCATATGACCATGCGTGGAAATACACTTTAACCCCTTCGTGACTGACGACGTACAGTGTACGTCGCCAATGTAGATATAGGCAAAAAGTTGTTTCTTTTTTGAAAACCCGCTTTAACAGCGGTTTAAACTTACCTTGTTTTGTTGCGCGCTCCTGCCCGAGAATCCGAAACTGCTCGGGCGACCGCATAGCATCTTGGGTCGGGCGCCTGCGCAGTTCAGATTCTCAGGTGGGAGACGAGCAGAGACGCAAGGTAAGTCTATGGAAGCGTGCATCCGCATGCAGACACCGCTGGATCAGAAGTGCCTGCAAGCAGGGAGGAGTCGGCGCTGGATCGGAGAGCCGCCACACCGCTGGAGGGACAGATAAAGACATTAGGAAAGAAGAAGATCGGATTAAGAAACCTCATTTAAGGTAAGTGCTGACATCAACATTGGGGGGAGGGAAAACCATTTTTGACTTTAATGTCACTTTAAGCTTTTATTTGAAAAAGTTAAAAGCTTCAGAGCTCCGCATTGCGGAGTTCTAGTAACTGGTATACTTACCAGGCGGATTATTTTGCCTCTTCAGTAAATTAAATTGTAAAGTACATAATACACAATAATAAAAAGCAGCGTGTTTTATTGAACTGGTCCCATGGCGGCAGAGTGGTATATGGGCAGTATTACAAGTCATTTTGATTCTTTACTGCAAATGTAAGAAAATCCTTTAAATTGGGTTTTTGGCAAATCCTTTTAAATAGTTTTTTTTTCTTTTGTTTATTAAATGTCATGAATTTTTACATGTCCCTTTTTTT
>NW_017307220.1:236700-236968 GCF_000935625.1 Nanorana parkeri
TTTTCCTGGCATCGGATATCCAGCAGCTGAGACAGGCGATAGAGGAGTGTAAGCAGGTGATCCTGGAGCTGCCCGAGCATTCGGACAAGCAGAAGGACGCAGTGGTCAGACTCATCCATCTCCGACTTAAGCTGCAGGAGCTGAAAGTGAGTGAGAAGAGGGAGGGGGGGCAAAAAAAGGGACCACAGCAGTCACAACAAGGAGACCAGACAGGAGGATGACACCGCAGCTCCCCACTTCTTCCTGTTACTTGCTGAGTCTTTTCTTC
>NW_017307220.1:237162-253825 GCF_000935625.1 Nanorana parkeri
CCCCTGTTAAGGACCCCCATGAAGAGGAACCCAACATGCGAATCATATTGGAACACCGATTCTACAAAGAGAAGAGCAAGAGTGTGAAGCAGATGTGTGATAAATGCAACACCTTCATCTGGGGCCTCATCCAGACCTGGTACACCTGCACAGGTAGAGAGTTCAGTCCCCTGGAGGACTTCTTATATTTTATCTATTTGTGAAGCCTTTTACACAGAAGCAGAACTTTTTTTTTTGCATGCATGTATATACCTTATTTAAATTGTTTTATTCCACTATCATGTGACTGCGCAGCTTCCATTCCCGCCCCTCTTCCGAATGCAGGGGGCATAGCTCTATTGCTAGAGGGTAGGCTGCCTAATGACGTTAGGCACAGCGGAAGCACTTCCCTGTCTGTTTATACTGCTTTCCAAAAGGGTATCCCTACTGTCAGTCAATGCAGGGGGCATGGCGACAAAGGGACAGCCGTACAGCCACACGGTGTCCTGTAGCTCCGATCAGCAAGAGCCGTCATGCAAACTGACCACGCCAGCACAGATCTTGGCGTTGTCAGAATTACACACGGAAACTGGCAGGATCAACGTAACAAAAAAGAAAGGTTCAGAGAAACACTGGATACAATGTGTTCCCTTTTATTGTAAGGATTCGTAACCATTAAACAGAGGAACTGGCAATAACACCGGGTATTTCCTAGTACATGAGGCTGCTATGACACAAGTAACATCTCACAGACACTTGTGTAATAAACTAATGTATTCAATTAATATAATTTTTTTGTAGCTTTAAATACACTTCATGGGGATTGTGTATCAAAGATTTGCATAGCTTATTCATTCACCAAAACTCCATGTACATTACATTAGTTCTGATCTAGTTGTGATTTAACCGTCTGTTATACGTAGTACCTCCCAGGTCTACCAGTAGTGCTAATGGTGTTCACAGACTTTTAATGGCACTTGCAGGATTTCTGCCAGTACCTCCAATGGTGTTCACAGAATCCCTGCCAAGAGTTCCAGATCTCCCTGAAATGATTCTACTCTTTTGTTTGCCACCTGACTATTCCGCTGGCTTACCCATTGCCGACCTCTGCCTGGACCCGATCGAATGCCTGAACCTGACCATTCTGCTGCCTTGCCCATAGCTGACCTCTGCCCAGACCTGATCCTTTGCTATTCTCTCCCTGGTCTACTGCCTCAGCAGCATAGCCTCTTAGTCCACGCTCATTCCCTTGTAGGGCGATCCTGAGGGCCAGCACCTGGTACTGGCATGCAGCGAAATCCATCTCCACCTTTAGGAGGTAAAAAACAGCTGGTGCCTAGACTCTGGGCCTTGGGTGAGTCTGTCTCACCGCCAGGGGCTGTTGCCATAACACCAGTTGTTGTGAGAATGGGGCAAAATCGAATGTTCTTTTTGTAATATATCTTCTGGCAGAATGTGCTCCAATGGCTTTATTCATAAAGAATGGGGAACACACTGAATCATGACCACTAGATGGAGCTGAGGATCATAATAAATTTTAAATACATGTTCGCAACGAGATTCAGGAGAACACTGGAGAGAATCGACATATAAATGTAACCATTGCTATCCTCTTATATGAGCTGAGAAGGCAGACCACAAGGCAGAGCTCTTGTTCTGTGCAATGTTGTGCTGTGCTCCGTATGCAAATATAGGGAAAGTGGGGTAAGCCTATGACCACTGAGCTGTGCAGCCAACAGGTGATCAAACCAGAGGTCATAGAGAATCCTAGGTCTAACTGCTATGCCTGCACTGCAGCAGGAAATCCCATTGAGAAAGCCACAATAAATGCAGATTTGGAGGCATGCAAGCACTGTTTACAAAATAAAAAAATCTAGCTTGCGGGCCTTATGCTGACTGCTGGTCTTGTTCCTTAGGTTGCTACTATCGTTGCCATAGCAAATGTCTTAATCTCATCACTAAGCCCTGCGTGAGGTCAAAGGTCAGTCACCAGGCCGAGTATGAGTTGACCATTTGTCCTGAAGATGGACTAGATAGCCAGGATTATCGCTGTGCAGAGTGCCGAGCGCCAATCTCTTTACGTAAGTAGACAAAATTAATCGTGTGTTTTTAAATTCTCTTGTAATGCCTGGATCTCAAGTTTACACACACAGCTGAATGACTGAGAGGAGGGCACACCCTCCTTCTCTCCTATACTGGTGGTTGCAACTATACCTTCAGTCTATAGGAGCAGCCAGTGACTGCTAGGCTTTCCTATGAGAAACCCGAACATTTACTGCAGACTTGGAAGCGTGCTATATTAAATCAAATTATTCAACAAAACTGTGCTAAAACGTTGAAGATCAATTCATGTGTAAAAAGATATTTACAATATATCCCAACCGTGCTAAAAAAAAACCACCAAATAATATACAAAACAAATTGTAATATCAAAATAATGAAAGAATGTGTCCAAGTAATAGCAAGTGCCAAATGATTATAGTCCCAAATTCATCAGAAATTCAAAAACACCTTTTTATGTCCATCAATTCATCGGGATTACTCCCTCAGGAGTCAGATCAAAGCCCAGCATTTCCACAGCACAGTATTCAGCAATCTCCTCTAAAGGTAATCCAGTGTGCGCAGTTTGTCTCTCTCTCTCTCTCTCTCTCTCTCTCTCTCTCGTCTAAATAACATTTATATTAGGGATGAATCGATATCGGTATTTCTGTATCGAGTACCGATATTTAATTTTTTTTTTTTTCAGTATTCGCCGATACCGAATACTGATACCAGAAGTCCCATTAAGGAAGCCAGGCAGGCATGTAATGACTTGCCACCTGGCTTGCCGGGAAGCCGTTCCCATGCTTCTCGTGTGACGAGTAAGCATGGAGCCTACTTTCTGTTCAATCAGGAAGCCAGGTGCCGTGTAATGATGCGGCGCCCGGTTTCCTGATTGCCCGGAATGCTGGCTCAATGCTCCCTCGTCATGAGGTGAATACTCGGCATCGCCCAAATACTCGGCATCGCCACCGATACTAGTAGCATTCTGGCAGATCAGTGACTTATCTAATTACTAGTGCCTCCAGTAGCAAGATGTACATTTTATTGTAGGGTCAATTGTTGCTCAGTCCAAAGCATTACAAGATCAACAGGTATTGGCAATTTATTGATCGGCTATCACAAAACGCTTCCAATTATATATTTACCAGAGCAAAAAAAGAACGAATAACAGGTTACATTCCCTTTAATTGCATCACATGGACATAGAACAAGCCATATATGAGTAGGAAGAAGTACTAGTATCCTCTGTTTTTTAGGATTGTCTTGTTTTATGTACAGGAGTATCATCCAGCGAGGCTCGTCAGTGCGATTACACTGGACAGTACTACTGCAGCAATTGCCACTGGAACGACCTTGCCGTCATTCCGGCCCGCGTTATCCACAACTGGGACTTTGAGCCGAGGAAGGTAAGCATGGATCCCAAGCAGCCATGGATGTAATGGTTAGAAGTGTCATCAGGGTTGCCCATAGTAATCGTCAGTTTCTTTTTTCCATGTCACAGTGACGGATAAGAAAATTAAAGCTCACCTGTTAAATGTTCATAGAAATCAATGGTAGCCTGCACAAAGGTTCCATATCTCACCTTTAAAATGCCTGCCTCTGTATTGCCCCACTGTAGCTTCCTAAAAACCCCAAACTGCTGGGTATAGGGCAAATATGCTCCCTCCATGATGTACTACTTGGTGATGGTCACAGGGCCCAGCTTTAAGGTGAACATTTGTGTTTGACTTGGAGCTTACATAGAGCTGAGGACTCGCTCTCCTCCAGTATGTGACAGTAATGGGTGCCTCAGTGGCCATCATTATCCAGCATTGCATCTGCATGCACGCAAGGTGAGCGAGTTGCATGGTCCTGATACCCAGATGTAGCAGACATTTCTTTGCTCCCAGTGGCCAATTGGAGCCATGAAGGTTGGAGTGAAGAATAGGTGTATATCTGCTGCTAGATGGAGAAGGAAAGGATAATGCAGGATTGCTTTAAGGTGGTCATCAGATTGGTCTCTAAGGTAAAACGTGGGAAATGAAGAGAAGATCCTGTATATAAACTTCCTCTCTTATCTGAAGTCAAGTGGGTTCTAGGTGGATAATAGTGGTATTATGGGTGGCTAATAGATATGGTAAAGGTCAACAGACAACTAAAGTTTTGGTACCAAACGGCTAGGTTCAGGACTAGATAAAATATCGAGTTGTAGGGTCTCTATTTATAGATAGATGTATTTCCCTTTTAGGTGTAGATCCTCCACTAATACAAAGTGTCACCTTCATCTCCAGGTGTCGAGGTGCAGTATGCGGTACCTCGCTCTCATGTTAAACCGGCCGGTGCTGAAGCTGCGGGAAACTAACCCTTTACTTTTTAACTACGTGGAGGAGCTGGTGGAGATCCGGGTAAGTCACACAAGACAAAGTATGTGTTGGTCGAGGCCAAGCCTTGGGAGTCGAGTGGCATGGATTGGTAAGGTAGAAGGAAATGCCAGGACTAAGAGCTTTGGCATTTCTAATTCAAGTCTATGGCCTGATTGATGTTTTAAGCATCTAAAGAAGGCTTGGTATAGGCCACCTTTCACATCCAGCTCAACACTGTCAACAACGGCATGGGAACAATAATCACTGGTGGTCAGCTAGTGACACGGGAAGAAAAGAAGTCCCAATAGGTTTTCTATGGTGTTGCTGACTAGCATTTATTTGCCATATACAGAAATCTGGCTGTGGGGCAAGAGAATACTTTACAGGGAAAGAAGGGGCCACCAATCAAAATCATAGGATACTGTTCTGTCATACAATGATTGCTACATTTCTTCTTTTTTTTTTGTAACCTGAAATGCAAGTTAAAAAATCTCCTTTAAAGCTGAACAGCTTATTACACAAATTAAATACATACTGTATATGGGAGGGGTTTTAGCTTCCGTGCGTCTATTCCTGGCTCCTTTTTTTAAAAGGTTGCATTTCCCTTTAATTACTGAAGATGAGACAGATGTTCACTCTAAACATATGCCTAATTAAGAATTGTTTGGAGTCAGGTTTTATTCTCCAGCGGGGCTACTTTAGAGCAGCTGTGAGAGGAATTTATGAATGATGCTGTTACCCTGTAGTAAAGCTGTAGCACAGTCTGTCTCTCTGCTCTGGTTTAGCATTGCCTTGCCATGCGACAGAATTGATAAATGTCCTTATCAGCTTTTTGTATATATGTGGAAGCAATCAACTCCATGTAGAAACATATGAAGATTAAGCTCCTCTTGGTGATGCATAACAAAGTCCGATCACTTTTGGCCACTCTGGGAGCTGTGACTATTTTAAGATGCTGTGGTTAGAGATACTGCTGAATCAACTCCTATTTTCTCTTTTCTTTATCCAACAGAAATTGCGCCAGGATATCCTGCTCATGAAGCCCTACTTTATCACTTGCAAGGAAGCCATGGAGGCTCGGCTGCTGCTACAGGTCAGAAAAGGGTTTATGCTGTAAGTTAGCAATGTCGGGGTCATGGGTCCAGTTTTTACAGGGAATTCTATCTGCATGGAGTTTGTGTTCTTCCCATATCTGTGTGGGTTTCTTACCGCAATCAAAGGATATACAGGACTAAATTAGGACCAATTGCCCACAGGCATTGGTAATAGTTTGAACCTCTGCTCTTGAAATGTTACACTGTAATAATCCAGCCTTTGGTCTCAGGAAGTTCTTGCTTTTTAAATATTTATATCCTGTCCCTGTCAGATGCAAGTGTCAGGCTGAGTGTCAGGTTGTGTAGCTGTCCTGTTTCCTAGTGCAAGTAACAAAACTGAGAAAATTGTCATATAATAGGTGCAATCTGGATTACATTAAAGGGAACTAATTGACAGTTTTGCTCTCCTCCAACAGCTCGGAGAAATTGTCAGGTATCATCCCCAAGCTCAGACAATGGAGCCAGGTCAGCCTTCCTGGGGACCTTTACTTTGTTGACATGCACTTGTATTCTCTTCCTGTCGCTGTGCAAATAACAGCACACACCTCTATACCTTAAGCTGCACGTTTTATCTACAATATAGAGACTTTGATTAAAAAAATGTTTTGTTTTGGGGTTTTTAAACTAGGTTTTAGCCAACTCCATATTATGTCTTTTTTTCCCTGCACACCCGTGGCGACATCAGAACGTTTTTGCCCCACAAAAGCTATGTGAATGATTTCTTATTTTTCATACATATCTGTTAAATATGTAATCACGTTATAACTTAGGAGTGATGAGCGAATTGGTGGATTTTTCTATCCGCATTAAAAGATATATGTAGATTTTTTTTTTCCAGTTTAGTCATTGAGGTTTGTGCGGTTTATTACATTGTGTGATTGTCCGCAGACCTTCCTGCAGAAAAATGTAAATTGGCAAATAAACCATTCTACTTATTCAGTCATTGATCTGAGTATATATGTGTTTCTGGATCATGGTCAAGTCCTGCTGTGCTTACACACCATTCTGTCTGCAGCTACAAGAACGACAGCACTTTGTGGAGAACGATGACATGTACTCTTTGCAGGATCTCCTGGATGTCAGCAGCGGGCGGCTCGGCTGCTCTCTGACCGACATACACACTATGTTTGCAAAGCACATCAAGCTGGACTGCGAGGTGAGAACAAAGGGGGACATGGCGGTGGTGGGTTGTAGGGTGGTTGAGGCATCCATTAGAAGATTTGGGAATCTGATAAGTCTATTTGTCTTATCCACAGCGCTGTCAGGCCAAGGGCTTCGTATGTGAGCTGTGTAAGGAGGGGGACATTCTGTTCCCGTTCGATAGCCACACATCTGTGTGCCAGGACTGCGCTGCTGTGTTCCATAGGTGAGACCGAACTGTAACTATTATTGCTATGACCGGGGCTCCAAAAGGTGGGCTCCAGGGCCAGGTCTGTTCACCTTTTTTAGCTCTGATTATTGAAAAGTCTTTGTTTAGTTCACTCCTGGCTTACAGTCTTCCACTAATCCACCCGTCACTCTTCTATATGAGTCAAAGAACTGAAGTCCTCAGCTTTGTGTAAAGCCTGAAACTTCCTGACCGGCATGGATTTCTATTTTTATGAGACACAAGCCACTACTAGATGCAAAATATATATTTGATATCTCTGTTATTGAGGTGTGTGTATACAGTGTGTGTATATATTCTTTAAAGCAAAGTGTGTGTGCATGTATGTGTATCTATATCGTATTTTTCCGCTCCATAAGACGCACTTTTCCACCCCCCCCCAAAAGGCGGGGGAAAATGTGTGCGCATCTTATGGAGCGAATCCCTATCGCCCGACGCCCGTTCTTCGTCTGCTCTGTGTGATTACTGAGACCGTGGCGCTGTAATCCCAGCGCCACCAAGTAGTTATCCTTCAAAGTCTATATTAAGACAAAAAGTCTTTTTTTTTAGTTTTGGATAGAGTAGGCCACTGTTAGTCTTTTGTCAATTATTTTATTGCTGTCTTGTCTGTATAGAGTCATCCTTTTTTGCACCGGTGACCACTGTCACTGAGAAAGAAAGCGACAGCAATTGCAAAATTTTTGAGTTGTCCCCAAACAAGAGGTTAAGAGAAATCTTCCAAAGTGGACACCTGGATCTTGGGGGACAGGAAGTGAAGGAAAATTTCCCCAGTGGTACATGGCCAGAAAAAAACAACAACTAGTAGGGAGTTTTAACCTTCCCTATTCCATCCAAAACTAAAATAGGTTTGGCTTTACATACACTTTGAGATTTTGTTTCATGTACAGATGGCTTTAAACAAATCTTTACTTTTATAACAGAGACTGCTATTATGACAACTCCACCAGCTGTCCACGGTGCTCGAGGCTAAACCTTCGCAAACAGGCACAGGAGCTGGGACAAGCGCAGCAGCATTAAGCTAGGTCCAAGCCCTAGGACATTGTTTGGTGGAGGCAATACCTTGATGTACATCACTGGCTGGAAGCTTTTCAACACCATGGAGAATAACCCAAGCGCCTCCTATTTGGGTGACCTATGATACATTCCAGACTAAGGCACTTTGGTCACCTCCCTTATCGATCTAACACTACTCCTCAGAGACCCCACAGGGCTCCTTTTACAGTCATACAAAACTACAGTTAGTTCCTGCTGTTGTACATGTACGTCTTCAGAGGTGCCTTATTGCCACAACACAGGTGGCAATCCAGTAGCAGAATTTGTCTGTTCTGAGGGCAAATACAAGACTTTCTCCTTCCTTTCCTCTTCTGGCCCCTGTTGTGGGCTGTGGTTAGAGGTTCTTTCCTACACTGCCAAGGAGGACTCTGGTCAACCCCATAACCTTTGAACTTGGTGTGTTTAGATATGTCATAATGAACCCAACCCATGCACAGAACAGACATAAGGGGCCAATGCATAACTCCAAGTAAACATCCAGGAAAATAAGGAGGTATGTCCCGACATCTTATGATGATGGACGTTGGGCTTGTGTCGATGGCGGCAGTATTTGACATCAGTTTGATATGCTTCTGAAATTAATTAGAATTTATTGACAGCAGCATTTGACATGCAACTGACTTCATCCGAACCTAAATTTGGCCTGCTTCGAGCAGGTTTTGCATTTCCTTAGAGTTATGGGGATGCAAAACCGGACTGTTGACACAGGCTCTAAGAACCCCTCCTACGCAGCAGTCCTTTTAAATACCTTCTTTCTCCAAAGTGACCATTAGCATGCCTGTTCCCCCTCTCTGCACCCAATGTGCCAATGGCCATGCCTCTCGGAAGATCTCCATTTTTAGCATATGGGGAGAGAGTCCCTTATTTTAGAATTTGCAAATATCAATACATACTGATAATCTGAGGACTTCAGTACATGCTGGAGGATTGGACAGGAAGTATGTATTGGTATGTTATGGTACCGTCTGTCCTATGCAGATGTTGATGTCTAGTGTGTTTTTTGGATCTAAGGTTTGCTTTAGAGCAGGGATGGCCAAACTGCGGCCCTCCAGCTGTGTTAGAACTACGAATCCCATGAGGCTTTGCAAGATTCTCACAGACATGACTCCCGGAAAGAGATGCTTCATGGGATTTGTAGTTACACCACAGCTGGAGGGCCGGAGTTTGGCCATCCCTGCTTTAGAGAGTCAGTCCACTGAAATATTCTAGTTGTAGGTAGAGTTTGAAGGGTTATGTCCACTCCCAGCTTGTTGTATGTCTTGGATGTTCTAATGCAAGATCTTTCTGAAATGAATCATGACTCTGCTCTGGGCCACCTTGGAGCCTCTGGGTGTTCCATCACCTACCATTATGCTTTCCATAATATAAAGTAAATCGAAAATTCAGCAGAAGACTGGGGACCCCTCATAATGGGCACAGCAAGTGTGCAGACCCAGAAACTCTGCACAGATATCTCACCATTAGAGTTCCTAAGAGATGCTAGAAATTGACAGATGGTTTAACTCTCCAGCATATACCCAAACTGAAATATAAGCTTGGGGTGGACTGACCTTTTAAGATACCCATAGGAATCAGATGTTTATTTCTCTATGTAACTGGTTGGATTGGGCAGCAAAGACGTAATATAGGATCTGCATATTCCCTCTACTGACCAGTCTCAGGGGAAGAATTCCTTTCTCAGGTTTTCCCCCAACATTTGTTTGTCTCCAGGAAATTAGTCCAGCACCGGAGTTGGCATAGTGAAAAAAAATGTGCATGTTTGGCTGATACCAGCGGTGCATGTTTATGCTTTAGTGGTCAAATGTTCTGTCTCTCTCCTCATGTTTGTAGGCATCTCTAGATTTACTTGGTAGTTAATGACAACTTGAGGACTTTTCTCATCTTGGCATTGGCCTTCATCAGCAATCAGCAGTGTTTCAGTTGTTAATTACTACAACCTATTGAGGCAGTATGGAGGCTTATAGTAAGGTCTGCAGTGCTGCATTTATTGAATAACTCTGTTAAGCATGATACCAATAAATGCCTTCTACTGGGAGCTGAAGGGGTGACTGGGGTAAATCAGTTCGGGAGGGATTTCCTCTTTGAGAGAGAACATGGTACTCCTCTCCCCATGTCCCTCCCCAACTGCTAATTGGTGGAAACCATTGGCTCTTTGAATAGCCATGCTCAGCAGATCTGAAGTTACCACCACTTGACTTTTTGTTGATAAGACATGGCCTACCCCTTAAAAGCCATTGGTCTCTGTTGTGGACTGTCTCACAAAGGTACAGCTCAGCCTTGGAGGCCCATTGCACAATAACAGGTGCTTGAGGACCAAGCAGTGCTGCACCCAACAAAGCCAAGAAGTAGTTTCTTTGGAGCTGCTTGGTGGTGTTCATCATACAGCAGATCCGCACAAAAATGCAAACTCCAAACAGGGTACCCCCAATGCTCCAGGGGGGATAATCGTAACCTCCCCCCCCCCCTTCTGTTTGAAAATAGGAAACCTTTTCAACAACAAGTTAGGTGCTATTGATCCATTGTTGTAAAGTGAAACTTTGCTTGGCACATGCAAGGCAAGGTTCCAGGTTCACTGTTATCCCCCTGTCCAGCAACACATACGGTAAAACTGTAACCGGAACCAAATATGCTGGCTATTTTCCTTGCTCTGGGCAGTTGAATGGAATGGTGGGGAGGAGTGGAGGAAAGGAGAGCATATGCCATTGGTAACAGAGGGGCGATTAAACTAAACCTGTTGCTTTGCCAGGCTTGTTGTAAGGGCAACCTAAGACAACAACTAGACTCCTTCAGTATACAGCTGTCGAGGAAACATTGCCACGGTGCTATTACTAACTCAGCTGAGCTCACTATAATTTGTGTGTTATATACCATGATGCTTTTTGGCTATATTGAATGCTGCTAGGCAGGATTGCAGAATTACATTCTGTTCTATACAGCTTTCCTTCACACTACAAGCAATGCTTCTAAAAGGCTGGAGGAGGAGGCTCAGGGGGTGTGAATAATTTATTTCTGAATGTCCAGGGGTGTGCATAACTAAAATTGTCACGTCTTAGTTTGTGTAGCATTAGAATGGATGTGCATGTTAAGATATGCTGCATTCTATACCTTCTTGTAGCCTAATCCAAGCTGAATGTTGACTCATCCGGTAATGCTCTCAGGAACAGCAGGAGAAAGTAAAAAGGTAACGGGTTGTTTGAGCAAGTTGCTTGATCCAGCTGGGTGTATTAAAGGTGCTAAGGTGTTAAAGGGGAGTAGGCAAACTGTTGCCTGTTGTATACCTTTTAAGTCCCAGTCCATCTCTATGTCCTTTAATGTTTAGCTCTCTGTGTGGGTAGAAGAGCCTTCCCAGTATCTTCCATGCATCTGCTGTAGTGCCAGCAGAGGGGGAGAGAAGGGTGAGTTAGAGGTAGTCAGTGTTGGTTTATGAACTGGTAGCACTTATGGGACCGAATTTAGGAAATCGGGAGCCATTTTGTCAAATCCAGGAGCTAGCGGGGTTTTTAGGAGCCAGCGCCATTGACATCTAGAAAAAAACCTGAAAAGTTAGACGCAGCTGTTATTTTTAAGGAGCATTGGCGACCTGGCTCCTGGGTTTTGTCCAGCCCTGTCTACCTCCACTAAAGGTGGGTCTCATGGATTCTGAATGAGTATTTTTTTTCTTTGTTGCACTTTAATGGCAGGGTCTGCAATGCCTTCTTTAATGATGGTATAATGCACGCAAAGGTCCTGTCCATATTATCTCATATAGACTCATTTCTAGATCGGAAGACTTTGTATATAGACTAGCCAGGCATAGCGACATTATGAAGTGTAGAAGCAATGCAATGTGCAGAAGATATACTAAAAACACCAAATAACTTAAATTCGGATGAACTTAATGAGTATCATTTACTGTAATATTTGTAAGGGTTTCACCCCTTAAGGACGAATGACGGAATTATTCCCTCATGGTTGTCCGTGCCATAAGGATCCATGACGGAATAATTCCGTCATGGGTCCTTAAATGTTTGAGCTTCCGTCATGCACTAAATGAGAACTTATATATGCATATGTCACATCAAATTAAAACCCTTTTTGTCCTTTACAAAACCGTATATAATATGTGTTGGTGCAATCAATGAGAACGATGGAAATTGCGGTAGAACACACACACAGTCAAAATTGCTTTGGTCCTCAACTGAAATACAAGCATCTGAAGCTTGGTACTTAAGGGGTTAAAGAGCTTCTTAGAAGTCCTGATATTCACAATCAAGCTATTACAGTCAGCACCCTCCAGCCTACAATGGCTGACACTGTTAACACCTTATGACGGTGTAACACAGATAAGTGGCAGCATCATTGGTGGCCCTTAACGCACTGCTGCCGCATATATGTGTCGCTGTATGGTTTTTGGGCTTGCTCTATTGGCCCCCTCAGAACTGTGACTGAGCTGTCAGCGGCCAGTTGCTGTCAACTACCAATGATCGGGAGCTGGTAGGACAGACTCCTGATTACATCATCACTTTACAACCAATCACAAATGAACAAATACATAGGAGCCCCTCCTGGGGGCCTCCCATATGACGGCCCACTTAAAGGGCCTTGCCAGCGACAATGGGGTTAGATTGCACTTATCTCTTTATTTTACCATGTAAAATCTTAAAGCTGAACTGCAGGCAAACGACCAAATACGCAGATGAAATACATATGTGAAAGCTGTTTTTCTTGCCAGAGGGGTTGTATTTCTGTCCATCCAGTCCTGAGATGTACATCTCTGCCACACAACACAACAGAGAAAACATGATTTTCTTAGCTGCAGTTAAGGGACACTTACAGGTCTTGTCTCTCTTCCCCAGCCCGTGACTAGACCATAAGAGGAGAAGCGGCAGAATGATAAGCACATCACTCTGCTCTCTCTTCCTATCAGCATGTTTCTTGTTAGCACATGAACACTGCAATCCAATGGATAGGCTTATTTTGATGCTTCTTTGTCTCCCACTTTAAGCTCTGCTGTACAGGTGCTGCAAGAGACAAATACCAAGTCCAAATCAGGTTCTTAAACTGCTAGCATTGATATTAAGAGCAGCAATTAATTGTGTCTGTGATATCTGTCTGGAGTTCAGCTGTAAAGTCCCCCTTCCCCTTTCCCGGGCCAATTTATTTTAGTAAATTAAACGGAAGTTGTAATTTTTTTTTCCATGTGGTTGCTGAGGACTGAGCTTGTCTAAGGGAAGAGATATTCATGTCACTCATAACAACTGGGGTCTCTTTTGAAGCATGAAAGGGAGAATACGGTTGCTACGGGCCGCACCAGTCCAAATGATCACTTTAGTTTTAAAGTGAACCTGCCATATAATTAACAAAATGATGTCATTACAATAGGCTTATGAATATGTCTGTAAATGATGAGCTTCCTCTACCCACATCTCCCAAGCCCCCATAGTGGTCAACAAGGCTGCCTATCATATTAAAGGACCAATCAGGAGGCTTGGAGGGATAGGAAGGGTTGGGGCAGTCTCAGCTTAGGATATGCATATATCTTCACTAGCTGTAGGCAACGCCTGCTCATGTATTTCTTCATCAGATGATGTTCCCTGTAAATGAACTTGTATGAAATAGTTGCACAAAATCCTGCAATATACTTACTGTAGCCGAGCTCCTCATTTTTACTGAAAAGCTACGTAGCATAACCAGGCCTGTACACCTTAGTAACTCCCACCGCCTCCAGTGTCCCATATTCTCATATTAAGGACAGATGTCTACTTTGAGAGGAAGAGTCTGGATTATATTCAGGGAAGACTGGGTCTCCTGGACCATGACCAATAATGGGTTGATGGCCCTGCATGGAAATATTTCACCATTTAGACATCAGGCAGAGCTTGACCTGCAGTATATAACACATATTAGCCATTGTATAGCTTCCTGTTCACCTTTAGGTCCTGCAATGATGGTTCCATGAAGGGGGACATTTTCCAACACTCTTTTCCCTTTGTGGGATATCATGTGATGAGAGCCACAAAAAAAGCTCATGTAGGATGAAAAGATGCGTCACAATAAACCGGTCACCATGACCACCAATCACTGCGGCTCCATGGGACACATTCTGCACGACACACGTCCTTTAGACCACAGAAATCTGATCCTACCATGAAAGGGCCAGTTGGTTGTGGTTATCACCTAGGATAAAAGTCTTCAGTCCTCCCCTCCTTCCTGTTTCCATTGGCCAGTTTAATACAGACCCCCATCTCCCTGTCCTTCCTCTCAAAGTACATGCCTGTCCCTAATATAAGAATGTGTAGTACTAAAGGAGTAAAACGCTATGCCAGCCTCATAGAGGTAGAATGGTGGTCTTGGGTCACCATCTACTTCCTGATCACTGCTGGAGAGGGTCTGAGGAAATGCTTCCTCCTGCATGCAGTAGACTGACATCATCTCAGCCTAGGCAACATCACTGGACTGGAGGTCAAGGATGGCTTTTAAATAATAAAGTTGGAGCTTTTCTGAAAAATGATACTGTTGCTGTAAATTGTGACATGTTCAGGATTTGTTCTTGCAATCCGGTATAGTAACTGAAAGGTGCACTTTAACTATTTTGTAGTACTTACGGTACCTATTCCTGTTCAGCTTCTCTTGAGTGATGTCTTTGCCCTGGACAGTTGTATGAGGCCCATGTGTGGGACAGAAGGTGATTCCACCAGAGCCATCCGGGACAACGATTTCCTTTATGACTTAATTAAGCCCAGTATGTAATATATCCTGTTTTTCTGAAGGATGGAGACTTCTATATATATATAACATTATACCGGTTTTAAGCCTTTCATTGTAATTATTTAGCTTTCTTTAGCTGACCTTTTATTTATTTAATCATAAAACTTTATTAGAGAATGACAGATATGTCCTGTCTGATTCTAGATGAAACCTGTGTACATGCCCAGTTAGTCTGTGGAGATGACCATTTCTTTGGTCCTTTGTACATTCATTGTATTTATTGTCAAAACAAAAAATATAAAGACTGTAAAAAGGCAGATGTCTTTGTATTTGTTCCCATATGGTGTGAGCTTTCATTGCCTTTGTGTCTTTTATGCTTTTTAAACTGTGTGGTCATACAGTTGTGGACCTCTCACCATAACACCTACTGTATATGAACTTGTCGGACATCCCATTCCAAACCCATGGGCCCTGATAAAAGGGTTGACTTCCGCGTTACGGCTTTACAAACCTTCAGTCTTTTCGGAAGTCTTTACACAACATTCTGGAGTGTGTCTGTAGGAATTTTGGCCAAAAGAGCATTTGTGAGGTCAGTTACTGATGTTGGATGAGAAGATGTGGCTGACAACTGGCGTTCCATTTAATACCAAAGGCGTTCAGTGTGGTTGAGGTCAGGGAACTTCTGGTTCCTCCACACCAAACTCCTCAACCCATATCTACAGGTGAAACTCGAATAATTAGAATATCGTGCAAAGTTCATTTATTTCATTAATGCAACTTAAAAGGTGAAACTAATATATGAGATAGACTCATTACATGCAAAGCAAGATAGTTCAAGCCGTGATTTGTCATGATTGTGATGATTATGGCTTACAGCTCATGAAAACCCCAAGAACCCCAAATCCACAACCTCAAAAAAGTAGATTATTACATGCAATCAATAAAACAAGGATTGTACATAGAACAATATCGGACCTCTGAAAAGTACAAGCATGCATATATACTCAGTACTTGGTTTGGGCCCCTTTTGCAGCACTTACTGCAATTACTTTTGCAAGATATTCTAATTATTCGAGTTTCACCTGTATATGGAGCTGGCTTTGTTCTCAGGGACGCAGTCATGCCGGAACAGAAAAGGGCCTTCTTCAAACTGGTGCAACTAGGTTGGAAGTGTCCAGTTGTCTGTGTCCTTGTATGTTCTAGTATTAACAGAACCCTTCACTGGGAACACCTGAGCTCCATAAGTTGGGGGGATGCCCACATACTTCTGGCCACATAGTGTTCATCTCTCTCTCTCTCTCTCTCTATCTATCTATCTATCTATCTATCTATCTATATCAAAAACTTTATTTTGTATTATTATCTACCAAAAAACATTTTCTATTTACAAAAAAAAAAAATGTCTACGTGGAACTGATATTATGGTCATGAGCCAATTTTGGTCAACCAAAAGAACTCTCAGCATGGCTTTCATGTTCCTACTTCCCTCCTCGGAACCTCCTAGTACCATCTACTCCCACTTTTACTGCGTCAATAGCAGGTCTAAACCTTTTGTTGCACATACACTATATTGTCAAAGGTTTTGTGACACCCCTCCATATCATTGTATTCAGGTGTTCCAATCACCTCCATGGCCACAGGGGTATAAAATCAAGCACCTCGGCATGCAGACGCTTCTACAAACATTTGTGAGAGAATGGGTCGCTCTCAGGAGCTCAGTGAATTCAAGCGTGGTACCGTGATAGGTTGCCACCTGTGCAATAAGTCCATCCGTGACATTTCTTGCTATTAAATATTCCGCAGTCACCTGTTAGTGGTATTATAAGCAACTGGAAACAACAGCAACTCAGCCATGAAGTGGTAGGCCACGTAAAATGACAGAGCGGGGTCAGCGCATGCTGAAGCGCACAGTGCACAGAAATCGCCAACTGTCTGCAGAGTCAATAGCTACAGATCTCCAAACTTCATGTGGCCTTCAGATTGGCACAGCAACAGTGCGTAGAGAGCTTCATGGAATGGGTTTCCATGGCCGAGCGGCTGCATCCAAGCCTTACATCACCAAGTGCAATGCAAAGCGT
>NW_017307220.1:254557-299987 GCF_000935625.1 Nanorana parkeri
AAAAAAAAAAAATGTCTACGTGGAACTGATATTATGGTCATGAGCCAATTTTGGTCAACCAAAAGAACTCTCAGCATGGCTTTCATGTTCCTACTTCCCTCCTCGGAACCTCCTAGTACCATCTACTCCCACTTTTACTGCGTCAATAGCAGGTCTAAACCTTTTGTTGCACATACACTATATTGTCAAAGGTTTTGTGACACCCCTCCATATCATTGTATTCAGGTGTTCCAATCACCTCCATGGCCACAGGGGTATAAAATCAAGCACCTCGGCATGCAGACGCTTCTACAAACATTTGTGAGAGAATGGGTCGCTCTCAGGAGCTCAGTGAATTCAAGCGTGGTACCGTGATAGGTTGCCACCTGTGCAATAAGTCCATCCGTGACATTTCTTGCTATTAAATATTCCGCAGTCACCTGTTAGTGGTATTATAAGCAACTGGAAACAACAGCAACTCAGCCATGAAGTGGTAGGCCACGTAAAATGACAGAGCGGGGTCAGCGCATGCTGAAGCGCACAGTGCACAGAAATCGCCAACTGTCTGCAGAGTCAATAGCTACAGATCTCCAAACTTCATGTGGCCTTCAGATTGGCACAGCAACAGTGCGTAGAGAGCTTCATGGAATGGGTTTCCATGGCCGAGCGGCTGCATCCAAGCCTTACATCACCAAGTGCAATGCAAAGCGTCGGATGCAGTGGTGTAAAGCACTCCGCCACTGGACTCTGGAGAAGTGGAGATGTGTTCTCTGGAGTGACCAATCGCGCTTCTGTCTGGCAATCCGATGGACGTGTCTGCGTTTGGCGGTTGCCAGGAGAACGGTAATTGCCTGACTGCATTGTGCCAAGTGTAAAGTTTGCCCTGAGTAAACACATCTCGTATAACAATGTCACATTTAAACAAAGCACTGAATCTCATACAAGGGCTACTGAGGACTAAAAATTCTAGTTGTCTGGCTTTGAAACAGAGTCACTGACCCGGAACAAACATGCTGCAAGCAACTCAGAACATCTGATCTACAGGCTTTTTCAGGGTCACAGCAACCAGGCAAGTATCCGGGAAGGGGAATGGGGGGTTAGCAAAGCATTACTAAACTCAAGAACAAAAATGTTACCATTCTTTGAATATGGCCACTACTGCATCAGTTTTCATTTTTCAGGCTAGGGACATTTCTCGCAAGTACAGAAAATACATGTTGATCTTGCCAGAAAGTCTGTGTCCTTGTCACTTGCTATGAGCTAAACAGGACGCAGAAGCAATGTTACCTTCTTTGTATATACAACTCATTTCTACACCCCCCATATACTGTAGATGAACAAAGGCAGACATGTTTGTAGTCAAGCCTGGGTGACAGTCATGGCTCTCTCCATCGGTACAGTAGAGGATGGAGTAGCCCCTCAGAGACAGGAAGTGTATTATGTGCAGGATCACAAGGTGAAAAAGGGAACAAAGACTGAAAAATGAAAAGTAATGCAGCCACCACATCTATGGACTGGTGAACTGCGATATGACATTTTTGTTTTTGAGGGTAGATACACTTTAAATAACTATTTGAAAGTGTTGTTATCCTCTAAGCTGTGTCTTCTATCAGAACCATACAGGGGAGGGGTAGACACAGGCACACACCAAAAAGAGCTGGTGGGTACAGCCTTGTAGATTAGCTTTCCTGCCGGTGTTACGGTAATTCATTATTTAGTGATTTCAACATCTCATCATTTAAAAATCCACTTTACAGTCTCTGGCTCTTTAATATGAAGATCTTGCTGTTGCTCATCCTTCGGTTTCCTGTGTACTGCAGATAGTCTGAGGTTTTCCTGGAACACTGTCATTTGGCTGCAGCTTCTTCCGTAGAGGCCCTCCCCATTCTATATGGGGATTTCTCGCTTTCTGCAAAACGATGGCGGAGCACAGCTCATCGGACTTCCCTGAGTCAGCAGATTTAGGCTACGCCACAGCTGCAGGCTTAGGGGTTTATTTATCAATGTTGTCACGTTTTTGAGGGCCCATTCACACGGTTCCATGCAATTAGCACACCGTCCCGCACAGAGCATCTACCGTGCCTTAATAGCGCAGGAGGTGCGTTGAGTTGCCATTCATTGAAATGGCACTCCAAGTGCACCTTCCGCCCCTAATGCAACCGATTGTACTGCATCGCGCGGTACTGCAATACAGTGCATTGTGGTGTGCATAAAGTAGTGTATGCGCTGTTAGCGCACGGTAGGTGTGTTGTGCAGTCTGGTGGTTTATTCGCACAGCACTGTGCGATTAATGCATCAGACCCGTGTAAATGGGCCCTAATTCAGTTGGAAAAAATGTGTGAATCATGGGTGAAAAGATTAATAAATAGATGCATTGAGGTCCGCTGCAGTGCAGGTCTGTCGGAACCTACTAAGTTTGTGCATTAGGGCCGATTCACACCTATGTGTCGCGTTAATCGCACGGTACCATGCGGTTAACTTGCGCTATTGTGCCATGCACCTACCGTGCATTACAGTGAGGCAGGTGCGTTCCATTGCCTTTCATTTGAACGGCACCCCAACATATGTCCCGGCTGCCATGCACTGTATTGCGGTACAGCATGTCACGTGCCACGCAGCACAACACGTGGTACCGCAATATAGTGTGTTGTGGTGGGGAAAAGTAATGCATGCACTACTTTTTTCCACCACAATGCATGGTATTACGATACTGCACGTTGCGTTGAGTGGCAGCGCATTGAGGCCGGGGAGGTGGAGTTCCCATTGAAATGAATGGCAGCACAGTGCACCTGCCACACACCTTACGATTATCGGACGACACTTTTCGTCCGATGATCCAACCGCCGTACGATTGTCGTATGGCGGCCCCAAAGTTTTCAAACATGTTGAAAGTCAAAAGTCGTACGATTGTACAGTATTTGCAGTTGTACACTTCCTATACACCTTGCGATTATCGGACGAAAACGCGATCGCATACGATTATCGGACGATAATCGTAAGGTGTATGGGCACCTTTACAGAAGGTAGGTATGTTGAATGGTAGCGTACAATAATTGCACGGTAACATGCGATTAATGCAACACGTAGGTGTCAACGGGACCTCAGGGTGCCATTCTAAGTGAACACAGCGTAGAGCGTTTGGTGGTACATCGCAGTGCCGTGCTAAATGAATGGCACCCCAATGTACCCCAAACAGTTCAATGCATTATGGTAATGCACAGTAAAATGTTTTACCGCAACACACAGATCTGAAGAGGCCCTTAAACCAGACATGTGACGCACAAATGAAGTAGGGAGCCAAATTAGGTGGAATTAACCTTCAAGGGGCCACAGTATAAATGGTGGGGGCCACATCTACTTCATTCAAGAAAAAAAAAAGCTTCAATTCATAAGAAATCTAGATACATTTCCATCATTTATCTCAGAGGAAGAGCTAAGAATATATTTCCTGAATGATTCAGCTGCAAAATGAGAGAAGGAAGTGGAACCTTTATCAGCTGGAGAACATCTGGGATCTTGTTCACTTCAAATCCTTCAAGTTGAACTCTGAGATCAACAAATATTGTCCTCATACAAGAGCCATCTGTATTCTTAGTTGAATCTTGGTGAGCTTTGTGTATTTCTTCCAGATCTGTGCAGTAATCCAGTGTGACACGTGGAGCCTTCTGTAATAAAGCCCGCTCACTGCAGCTCTCTCTCCTTTGTAGGGTGCCTGGTCTTGTCTCCGCCCCCTCCTTTAGTTTCTTTAGTGAGTTGAACCTGTTGGGCCCCTCCTACAGCTCTGCTCTCTGCACAGACTATGTACATCACAGTGATGGTGTTGTGGTTACTTTTCAAGGTAATTTAATGAGTGTGCATTATCCTTTGAGGTTATTGAGGAATACATTTAAAGAAAAGATTTTGGCTTTAAACCAGCTGAGGACTGCATGGAAGGGGAAAATCCGCCCAAAATACAGCAGTCTAACACGTCTGCATTTTACTGCATGTTTAACCTGCGCTCTATTACACTTTGCTTCAATTTGGCACACACTTTACTGCGATCTTTACCTACCTACTACCAAGTTAGGTAAAATGCATGGTACAGTGCAGCAAAATGTGCGCTGTGACACGGCGTATGTGTTCATCTATTTCTTGGAGTGTCAACTTAAAGGGCAATTTACAAAGGTAAAGAATGTGAGCAGTGTGCTCGGCTCTCTTTACTGACCCCCCCCCCCTCTAGAGGTCACAGGTGGCATTGCATGGGTTTAAAGCTAAACTCCAGGCAAACCGCTCAACTCACAGATGACATACATATATGAGATCTGTTCACGTTGCCAAGGATTTGTATTCCTGTCCATCCAGTCCTGAAATTTACATAACTCTGCCACACAGCACAACCTGTTCGGGCAGGGCAGGACACCTTGTCCCTCCTCCAGCCTGTGACTGGACAAGGGAAATAGAAAAGCAGCACATAGATGAGCTTATTTCTATGTTACTTTAATCTTTCCTTCTATTAGCATGTTCCTTGCAAGCACTGCAGCACATCTGATTGGCTCCTTGTGCTGCTTCTCCCTCCCAGTCAAAGCTCTGCTGTACAGGGACTACAAGAGGCTGATACCAAGTCAAATTCAAGTATTTACACTGCTTGCATTTAAAAAAGAAATGTATGGAGACAGCTGCATTATTTTTTGTCTTTTATATCTGTCTGGAGATCAGCTTTAAGTGCCCAAATACATAATAAAAACTCACCCTATGTTCGCAGCTGATTCAAATAAATTCTGTACAATGCAGATGGGGCAATGGTTGGGTTATTAGGCCTGCGGGCAACTGAGATTTCACGTTTACTTGGCCCTTCAGAGCTGAGCTGCACAGGGGATTTTACCATGTAAGCAAGTTACTACTTTCTGACGTTCACCTTTATTAGGCTGGAGAAACCTGGGACATGTTTAGTAGCAGAGTCATACTTTCATATTGTGATTAATCTTTAGGGCAGGGCCGGCCTTTGGGGTGTTCAAGCTGTGCGGCCGCACAGGGCGCCATGGCCACAGGGGTACCAGGCGGCCAACAGAGCTCGGGGTGGCACAGCCTGCAGCTTCTGCTCTTCTCACCGCTTGGCCACTCGACATGACAGCACTCCCTCCTCCGCCCCCCCTACCCGCTTCGGCACTGTATTTCTTCTCGGATTCTTGCTGCCTCAGCCCATTACAGGCGGGGGAGAGCAGCGGGGATCCGAGGAGAAATACAGCGCTGAAGCGTGCAGAGCGGTGAGCAGAGCCGGCGTTTGTCAGATTCAGGATGGCCGGCGGCTCTGTAATGTGTGCGGGTCAGGATGGCCAAGCTCAGATATTTACCAATCCTCTGTGTGGAGCAGGAACAGTGTTTGTAAACAACTGGGGACACATAGTACTACCGTGTTTCCCCCGAAAATAAGACAGTGTCTTATTTTCTTTTTTGCACGAAAAAAGACACTAGGTCTTATTTTCGGGGGATGTCTTACCTGGCTGGGGGAGGACTGGACGTCCCAGAAGGCGGCGTGCTGTTGCCGGTCCCGGTGTGATGTTATGCCGGTTCCATCGGGCGTGTGGGCGGGAGCTGCGGCCGGCGGGAGTGTGGGCGGGGTGGGAGCTGCGCCTGGTCTTTACACAGTTTATGTGCAGCTACCCCGAAAGTAAGACCTAGCGGATTTCTGCAATATAAGACCTACCACCGAACTAGGTCTTATTTTCGGGGTAGGTCTTATATTACAGAAATCACTGAAGATAGCGCTAGGTCTTACTATCGGGGTAGGTCTTACTTTCGGGGAAACACGGTATGTGTCCCCAGTTATGAATGAACAATAAGTACTTTACATCACTTCCTCTTCATTCATGAGTTTCTGAATGGGGAGAAGCAGGTAACTACAGAGGCTTCTATCCTTTCATAACTGCCTGATAAGAGATTGAGGACTCTGTGTCCTCAATTCCTTTTTCTATCTCAAAAGGGAATTGTCAGGGGTCTGTTTAGACTCCTAATATTTCCCTGAAGTGCCCCCCCCTCAACAGTCAAAAAAATTACTTAAAGGGTCTGCATGACATCCTGACATTCTATTTTTTTAGACTCTATTTTACTTTGACATTTGTAGTTTAGCACTTCTTTGCCTACTGTTGTTTTATGTAATAAGAATACTTATATTGTGCGTACAAGTTTAATAGCTTTGAATAAAAGTTTTGTTTTTATCATACTTTTTCATGTTTCTTTGGGGCTTAACAAAATGGGAGGCTTTAAATGGTGCGGGTATTGGGAAAATGGGTGTGGTCACCGAGGGGGTGTGGTCACTGAGTGGCACTGTAAGCTTTCTTGCGCAGGGCGCCTAAGGTCTGCCCTGTCTCTAGGGCAGGGGTAGGCAACCTCAACACTCTGTATGTTGTAGAACTACAAGCTACATAAGGCATTGCAAAACCTGGCAGCCCCAGGCATGATTCCCAGAGACAGATCCATGATAGGATCTGTAGTTTAAAACACAGCTGGAGTGCCAAGGTTGTCCACCCCTGCTCTAAGTGTGCAAACTGATTGCAAAATAGATGGAAGCAATGGCTTCCGGGGGAGTAAGATACAGAACGCCACCTGATAGCAATCAATTGATCACTTCAAGATGCTACTTGTGAAGTTTTCTCCATAGGGAGCCGCTTGTTCCATCTGTTTGGCTTTCAATTGATATTCCTAATAATACATCTCTAGTGATTTTAGAAGCATGACTGAGCTATTAAAAATGTTCTGTGTAGCTGAAGTGTAATGAAGTGGTTAAGGCTGGGTTCACACTTTTCCAGTGCAGTGCGTGGCAATAACGCATGGTGCTTAGCATTCTATTGTGTTTCAAAAGAATGGGCCAGCAAAGCACCAAAACAGCCAAAAAATGGGCATGACCAATTTTGGCAGCACAGTGTACCACCATGAGTTGTGCCAGACTGCAACACATCTGCACTGGTGCAGTGTTGCTTTAGTGTATCCGGGTCTTATTCAAAATGAATGGCACTGCAATGTACTAATGCATATAATGTGCGTTACAGCAACACACCGCAACCAAAAAAAGTATGAATCCAACCTAAAACTCTCAGCAGCAAGAAATGATCACATCATCCAAGTAGCTCGAGGCTTAGGCTGGGTGCACGTGGGGAAATGTTGCAATCATCGTCCATGGTTGCCCCATGATTAATTGCTAACCACTGCTACACCTGCGGAATAATGGAGTGGAGCATGTAATAGCAAGTAGTTATAGCACCCAGCCTTGAGTGTAAAGACCAGACATAAGCACCATTAAGTTACATGGATTGGTACTGTGCAACCTCCCTCTCTAGGTACTAGATAGGGGAGACGTTTGCAACCACAGAATACACCTGCTTTTTCTCAAGCAAAAGGCCATTCCGTAAATAAGGATTGTGCCAGATCACGGCCACCCACCCACGCCGGGATAAAAGTCATAGCCACTCTTCTTAACTGCGAGGTGAAATGTCAAAGCTTCATATTTGAATGGAATGCACCTTTAAGTCAACAAGCAAGACAGGCGTGACCCAAGCAATAACCAGTGAACACTGCGTTTATACAAAAGCAATCTTTACTGCAGTGAGATGTTTCAGGATGAATCAGAGTGCAGTTTAGGAGAAGCCATTATCCGATATACATATACAGCATATTTATATATTTACACAATCATCCAATTTACATTTTTTGGTATTTTCTTTGTTTTCTTACAAAAATAGGAGGAGTTGAACCACCTCAGGTCTGGAGGGGACTGGGAAATGTTGCCCTGCAACACAAAGTCGGGTGCCCCAGTCCTAAGGGGTTAAATCTCATTCGGCTTGCCCACACTTCTCCATATGAAGGTTTTGTGCCCGTGATGCAATATGTTAGAACAGTTCATAGTGATGCATTGGAGGGGGTAAAGGTCATGGGTCAATACAAGAGGACTCTGGTTATTAAGTGCTTGTCCATCTAAGCGCAACTTGGGAGTCTACTGCCAAAAGGGAATTCTAGGAGAGTAGATGCTCAGTTCTCACATGCAAAGCGATAAATTCTAAGCTCGGAAGCAGAATGTAAACGTTGGTGGCCTTCCTTGTGCTAGGGTTGCCACCTGTCCAGGATTCACCCGGACAGTTCGGGTTTTGAATGCTCTGTTCGGGTTTCATGGCAGCAGAAACCCGGACACAAGATGTCAGGCAGACAGGGGCAACCAAAATTAAGATAGGGGCTACTGGCCCCCCACTGAAAATAGTCTCACCTGTAATATTTGCATATGAATGGGTGGCGCTATTTAGATATGAATAAGCCACAACTAATTTTCCCCAAAAATTGTCTGCGCGTCTCTAGAGTGTTTGGGTTTCGCTTGAAGAAAAGGTGGTAACCCTACCTTGTGCGCGAACCAAAAGGTACTATACATACCACAGCACTTGAACATGTGATTTAGATAATAACTGGAATAGTCCAAGCTCTTGATTTCCTTAGGCTAAGTATACCCAGGCATTTTTAAGAATGAGCTGTTAAGCACTGGACTATAGAGAAGCATATAAAAGGGTCCCCAGGTTTCAGTTTTCAAGGGAAGAGAGATGAAGCTTAAAGGGTTATTAAACCCTCGCATGTTTTTGCATATATCTATTGCTATCAAGCATTAGATATTCAAAACGATTAAAAAAAAAAACTTTTTGAAAGGGTTAATACTTACCTGCGTTTCAGGCGCGCGCTCCCGTCCGAACATCTGCAAATTTCTCGGGCGGCCGCAAAGGATCTTGGGGCGGGCGAATGCGCAGTTCAGATGTTCGGCCGGGAGACGAGGAGAGACACAAGGTAAGTCTATGGAGCAGCGTGCACCCGCACAACTTGATAGGATAATGCTTTATTGAGGAAGAACAAGTTTATTACGTTGTGGTGCACCTAGACACTTCTTCAGGATTAGTCATAGAGAACGTTGTGCAGGTGCTTGGGTCCAGAATGGCAGTCACATTGCTATTGACTCCTCTGTATCTAAGGGGGCTGCAAAACCTCTCTAACACAAATCTTGAAGAAGTGGCTAAGTTCACCATGAAATTGTCCCTAGTGTACATGTTCAAGTTTTCTTTCCTATGATCTCTCTTTCCTTGAGAACAGACCCTCACGGACGCCTCAGCCCAATCACGCGAAAGGGGGCACCTTCTCTTCATAGTATCCAAAAACGTTTCTTGAAACCCTCTATGAACCATTCAGCTCCAATCTGAATGCTGTGTACAGACCTTGTGGACAGATCTTCATTGAGCAATTAGGAGGCTTCAGTTGGTGTTTAATACGTTCTGGGTGACTACTATGCTGAGCTGCTTGCTAAATGCTAGGTACATGCCTACTGGGTGTGATGTGCTTCAAACTAACAATTACAAAGGTAAGATAAAAAAATACTCGGGTATACTCAACCTTAGAGACATCTTCAGGACAACAGCTTGGTTAGCTGGGTTGTCGATATTTGGATGTTCACCATTTTACGTCCACCAGGAAAAAACCTGAACAGCACCAGGACACTGGTTGTGAATTTGGTCCGCGGCACAAGATCCAGTCAGTGTCTATCATCCACCAAAGCAAACAGTCAAAGGTCTACATGCTTTTTGTTCTCATGTAAGCCGATGATGGAAGGAATCCAACAAAGCGAGAGCAGGAACATAGAGACAGCTATGGAGGTTCAGCTATGGAGCTATGTATCAGTATCATCCATGCGGAATGTAATATGTGTAAGGGATCCAGTGATCCAGCTAGATCCCCGCTGATTCCACACATGGTTGAAAAGTGCTTTCATTTTTTGAAGATTAACAGCATACAGTAGATATCATAGGACATTATACACAGATCTAAGTGGAAGTTCAGTGTAGCACATTGCTCTAATACTGTTAAAGTGTACCTATATTTCTTCACTCAGAGAAAATGACATGCTGTATGGAAGGTAGGTAGGTAGTTAGGAAATGCGGGCCCTTTGTTTTTTTTCTAATGATAATAGTTGTAGGGTATTTCATAAGGGTGTTTGTTACCACTGGCTCCCAGACCATCAACCAAACTCCCTAAGCTAGCCAAGCCTCGGCTCCTTAACGTGAACCTTCCTATTCAGAAGATTGCCTGGCTGTTATGCTAACCCTCTGGCTTTGGTACTTTAGGAGTACTGACATGGAACAAGTATGCAGATCAGTAAGGTCAGAGCGATTTTAGAAGGACTGATCTTTTTCTATGATCGTGACACAAAGTATTGAAGATAGATGTTCAGCATGACATCCAGCCAACATGAATTTGAAAAATGAGAAATCTGCCATTAAAAAATGGTTCCTTAAAGATGGAAGAGCTTGGTGTCAATTAAAGCAATATTCCCCGGTGATGAATGACAGATGAGTCAATCACAACTAACTCTTTAGAATCGAATATGCTGAGGTTGCCATTGTAACAGACAACACAACAGGTCAGAGTAGGCCTTCGATATGATGCCGTATCTACCGCCTCTCTTTCCTTCACAGTATTATGTTTGTAACTACATTACAGGTGTTCTTTAATTCAGCAACACTCCCAAAACTTTAGAGTGGACCTGTCATGAATAAGATATTTTTTTTCAGTGGTACACAATGGTCTTAATTTAAAAAAAAGCCAATGCATTAACCTCTAAAAAGAGAGGTATAGGTCAAACCTGAACACCGGAGGTAGAATAGACTACTGCTTACTTGCAGGTGCCATTATAAAGAGTTCCACCTTATTTACAAGGCAAAGCAGTGGGAATCTGTAAGTATCTAAATATATTACACAGAGGTTTAGATTGTTGGGGTATTTTGAGGACACAAAAGGCCTCTATGTAAAGCACACCTTTGTCAAGCCATTTAAGGTTCTCTTTAGAGGATCCACACACCTAGAAAGATGATAGGTCATCTTTAAAGAGTCCACACAACTAAAGGCATAATAGGTCCTCTTTAAAAGGTTACATAAAAAAAATTAAAAGCTGATATTTCCATGTTGTGTGAATCCTGTTGACTTGGAACCACCCATTGGTTAGTTATACCATTCAGTAACCAGCCATGAAACCTCAGAACCCAAATCCCAACTGGCTGTTACCCTTATGGAAAGGGCTTTTTTTACCTGGCTGTAACCAGTGCCTCCCTCTTTATTTTATATTACAGTGGTGGAAATGTAGCAGATGGAGTGAGACTCACTTGCTTGATTTTGCAATGGCTGCAGAGGGGAGATCCCTCTACTTCAGTTACTAAAAGGTAAACTAGTGGGTAAGTATGTTAACCACTGTGCACAAACAACTAAAAATATCGGTTGAGTAGATGTAACTATTACAGCAACCAGTTTGTCTTTCATGCAGATATGGCCATGATAAGTGGCCAGGGTAGGTGCTCAGGCTTTGGGATGGTACCCAGATGATTTGATGGTTATCTGCTTCACTAGTCCCAGAGTGCAGTCCCATTCAATAACATACATAGCTGCATTGCCTGGCTTAGATGGGGTTACGACATGTTCTGCGCCCATGTGACCCTATAGCATGTGGATGGGTGAAGGGTGCAAGGTGCTGGGTGGATTTTTGGCAGGGAAAATGCAGCATAGATCACAGCTTCTTAACTGTCCGATATGGAGGATGAGAGCTCCCCATGTTCAGAATGTCCACGCTCTTACGGCTGGAGCACACTACGTCACGGATGAAACTGGAGCAGTCCAAGCACACGTCCTTCAGAGTGGAACCCTGAGCATAGATATGGGGGAACTGACCCTCTACATTCTTCCAGGACAGGCCACCGCAGGACCTAAGTAAAGAGAAATGGTATAGACCGTCGATTAAGGGTAAGTCCAGCTAAAATTGATATTTTAAGGTTAACCTTCTACTGTGAAACAGGTCATATTTATTCAAATTTAAAATGGCTGCATTTAAAAATAAAAATAGGTTCCCTGCTGTGGTTCTAACCAGCAGCCTTCAAGTCATTAGTGTGTCCTGTAATAATGTAGCGGCTGTGGTCACTTATCTCATATAGGGCACATTATGTAGCAATTGCATCCCGTCGTATGGGGCACACTATGAGGCTACTACATCCCCCTGTATGAGCCCTCATTTGGCGCAATTGCATCCCGTCGTATGGAGCACAGTATGAAGCTACTACATCACCTTGTATGGGGCCTCATTTGGAGCTACTACATCCCCTCGAATGGGGCACAGTATGAAGCTACTACATCACCTTGTATGGGGCCTCATTTGGCGCAACTACATCCCCTCGAATGGGGCACAGTATGAAGCTACTACATCACCTTGTATGGGGCCTCATTTGGCGCAACTACATCCCCTCGAATGGGGCACAGTATGAAGCTACTACATCCCTTTATATAGGGCACATTTAGGAGCTTCCACATCCCCTCCTATGTGGTACATTTTGAAGCTACCATATCCCCTCATATGGGGGCATTGCTTGGAGCTACTACATTCCCTCATATGGGGCACAGTATAGAGCTAGTACCTCACCTTGTATGGGGCACACTTTGGAGATACTGCATCCTCTTGTATAGGGTACATTTTAGAGCCACTACATCCTCTTGTATGGGGCACAGTATGATCCTACTACATCCCCTTGTATGGAGCACAGTTTGGAGTTACTACATCTCCTTGTATGGGGTACATTTTGGAGTATTACATTCCCTCATATGGGGCAGAGTATGAACCTACTACATCCCCTTGTATAGAGCACAGTTTGGAGTTACTACATCTTCTTGTATGGTGTACATTTTGGAGTATTACATGCCCTTGTATGGGGTATATTTTGGAACTACACATCCCCTTACAGGTGAAACTCGAATAATTAGAATATCGTGCAAAGTTCATTTATTTCACTAATGCAACTTAAAAGGTGAAACTAATATATATGAGATAGACTCATTACATGCAAAGCAAGATAATTCAAGCCGTTATTTGTCATAATTGTGATGATTATGGCTTACAGCTCATGAAAACCCCAAGAACCCCAAATCCACAACCTCAAAAAAGTAGATTATTACATGCAATCAATAAAACAAGGATTGTACATAGAACAATATCGGACCTCTGAAAAGTACAAGCATGCATATGTACTCAGTACTTGGTTTGGGCCCCTTTTGCAGCACTTACTGCAATTACTTTTGCACGATATTCTAATTATTCGAGTTTCACCTGTATATGGGGCACAGGTTTACAGCTACTACATCCCTTTGTATGGGGCACAGGTTGCAGCTACTACATCCCTTCATATGGGACACAGTTTGGAGCTACTACATGCCCTCATACAGAACAGTTTGATGCTACTACATCCCCTCATACGGAACACAGTTTGAAGCTACTACTTTGTTTGGGGAACACGTGTATACTCACTGAAAGGCGTCCCTCTTTTTGTGTGAGTGTCCACTTGTGCCCATTATGCCTGGTTGGCTTTCAAACCCCACACTGTAGACTGGGATGTGCCCCAACTTTTTGGCAGGAAGCTTCATCTGGAGAAGGAATCAATGACAAGTATTTATAATTTCCAAAATCAGTCTTTTAAGCTTGTGTACAAACAGAGGACATAGAGGGACCCCAGGCTTTTTCCTTAAAGACAAACTCCATCCAAAACTAATATAAGTGTGGGACCGGGAGATCCTCATGAGATATAATAGACTGACATACGATTTAAAATCCTGGCACCCTTGAAAAATAAAATAATAGTTTGGGGTGTAGCTAATCATTTAAGTGAATTTGTACTCCATTTAAAAACTTAAAAGCAAAAGGTCCAGCCTAGGGGCAGACACCATGAGATGCTTGCCATTACCTTGCTTAGCCAAAAAAGGCTCTTCTTTGTCCCTCTCTGATTTAGTTTCCCTTGGGATTGGGGCCTGACCTTCCCCGATTAAACTCTGCTAACTGCCATTCCAATGTCTATTAAGCAAGCCCTTGTTAGCTGTTCATGTGGTCTCAAACAGTGGAATGCCATTTAAAAACAGCTTAGCCATAAAGTCAAGGAAAGCCAATCCCCTCAAACGTTAGGTGCCAGCTGTAACTCTTAAGGAGCACTGGTGAGTGGCGACCTGGCTTATTGGATTTGTTCAGCCCTTTGCTCCGGCCCCAGTCAAGTCTGTGCTCCGGCCCCAGTCAAGTCTGTGCTCCGGCCCCAGACAAGTCTGTGCTCCGGCCCCAGACAAGTCTGTGCTCCGGCCCCAGACAAGTCTGTGCTCCGGCCCCAGACAAGTCTGTGCTCCGGCCCCAGACAAGTCTGTGCTCCGGCCCCAGTCAAGTCTGTGCTCCGGCCCCAGTCAAGTCTGTGCTCCATTCTAATTAATGTGTTATCCAATTAGTGGTTCTCTAGCTGACGTCAATGTCAATGCTCAGCATCATGAGCTCGTCTAATGCCTTTGGGAAAAGGCCAAGCTGGGACTTGTAGTTCATCATCTGTCAGATAAGTCACGGCTACTCTCCTTATACCATGATAAAAAATCTCACCTTCATGCCGCAGGAGCCACAAACAGACCTAGAAGGAAGTAAAAGAAAATAACTCAGTGGAGGTTTAGAACTTGTGTCTGCCATGTAGAGCAGGATAGTATAGATAGCAACCAATCAGATACCCTTTAAGGGAATAACATTTTTTTTTTTAAACCTAACAATGTGGAATGAATGGCTTCCAATAGCATCTCTATGCCGATGACACTCAAATGTATCTTTCCACTCCACAACTCTACCCCTCTGTGTCTTCTCGTGTCACTAATCTTAACTGACATATCCGTCTGGATGTCACAACATTTCTTAAAACTCAATCTTTCAAAAACTGAGCTCTTGATATTTCCTCCACCCCGTGCACCTTCCCCCAACATTTCAGTTGAGATTGATAACACAACTATCCAAACCTCCCCTCATGCCAAGGTCCTAGGTGTCATCCTTGACTCGGACCTCACCTTTCTTCCCCACATCCAATCACTATCCAAATCCTGCCGCCTTCACCTTCGTAACATCTCAAAAATACGCCCCTTCCTCACCAATGACACCGCAAAACTACTCATCCACTCGCTTGTTATCTCTCGTCTTGACTATTGTAACTCCCTCCTCATTGGCCTTCCACTACACAGGATATCCCCCTTCAGTCTATCATGAATGCAGCTGCCAGACTCATCCACTTGACCAACCGCTCAGTGTCTGCAACCCCCCTCTGTCAATCCCTGCACTGGCTTCCACTCGCCCAGAGGATAAAATTCAAAATATTAACAGTCACTTATAAAGCCATCCACAACTCTGCCCCCGGATATATCTCAGACCTTGTCTCAAAATATCACCCTAACCGCGCCCTCCGCTCCTCCATGGACCTCCTACTTTTCAGTTTCCTTGTCCACTCCTCCCATTCTCGCCTCCAGGACTTCTCTAGAGTCTCTCCCATCCTCTGGAACTCTTTACCCCAACCTGTCCATCTATCTCCCACCCTGACTGTCTTTAGGCGTTCCCTGAAGACTCTTCTCTTCAGGGAAGCCTATCCCACCTCAACCTAACCATTGAACCATCACATTCTCAAACAATTCATCCCCACACAGCTACCTCCTCATGTATCATTTCCCCCTCCTCTTTCAGATTGTAAGCCCTCAGGGGTAGGGCCCTCCTTACCATCTTGAATTGTATTGTGATTGTAATGTCTTCCTTACATTGTAAAGCGCTGCGCAAACTGTTGGCGCTATATAAATACTATGTAATAATAACAACGTGTGTTTTATGGTTTACTAATGCACCGTAAAGTTATAAAAGTCTGCAGGGTCACCAGGCTGGTAAAACATTTCTTTATGCCATAACCCACAGGAATTGCAGCACCGTGTGAAAGAATGATCAGAATTTACCTTTTACAGAACATACAGCTGGCAGGCCAAGAGAAGAGAGGGAACTTTGATCTGCAGCAGCAGCAAACCTGAGAATAAGAACATTCATTCTATTATGGGTGTCATTTTCAGGAGAAAGCTTGTACAAGTAAAAAGAGAAGGAGAGGGAAACAAAAACAAAAAAAGGATTCTTACTATGTACAATGGTTTTGTACATTTTTTTTCTATTATGGCCGGGAATATAATAAAATAGCCAAATATGAAATATTACACATTAATAGTTTGTGTTCCCTTACTGGACCAACAGATAAAGCTCATGATCTCCTTTACGCAAGTTATAGCTGTGCTGGAACACGTCCATTGATTACACAACCCAATAGCTGAAGTTATTCAAGCAATGAGTCCACTTATCCTTTATCAGAGGTTCAGTCTGAAGTTTCAACAGACAAATGCAACTTAAAAGCAAGCAGAGTCTGCTGTGATCTTTTTAGCTAACCCATGGCACTCTGGGAACTCTTTGTCATGTATTAAAACATTTGTTTATTATAGGGATGCACCGATACCATTTTTACCAGACCGAGTACGAGTACCGATAATTTTCCTCAAGTACTTTTTTTTTTAGTGCCATGTGACAGTTTTTCTAAAACAATACAAACTAATGATTTTAGAACAGCGGAGTGCCAGGGCCTGGTCGCAGCTGCAACGGATACAATCCTGGTAGTTCTGCCACTGACTCCAAGCTGTAGAGGGACTATAAATCTCAGCAATACATTATATAGTAATGCAGAATGCCACTAGCTATAGAGTACAAATTTTAGCAATACATTATACAGCAATGCAGAAAGCCTCTGACAAGTATGGAGATAGGTGGTTTTGATTTTGTTCAGCCTTCACTGGCTGAATGCTTGTTTCAGCATAAAATACTGAGGTTGGAGGATCAGGTATAGCTGCCAGGCAAATAGCAATTTCATAAAGGTATCAGTAACAGCAGCCTCCTATTTCTTTTAGTACAGGTTTCCTTTAGATTAGATTTACATTCTGATGAGGTGGGCCCAAATCTAGTGTGGTAATGTTCGTTCCTATCATTTACCCTACAACACCAGTTGTGCTCCATACCTTTCCCTTCTTCATGTTGTTGTACAGCTCTTTGCTCTGCAGAAACTTTTCCATCTCGGCCTTAACCAGCACCCTTCGCACATTTATGACCTCCTCCACGGTTAGAGCCAGGGTGTCCACCGGGTGGCTGAATTCCTAAAAGGATATTAAAGATGTCTGGGCTTATTCCATAAGGCAACACAATGAACAAAGACGATCTGGAAGGTGCAGTGACCCATACAAGAGATCAGTGAAAGATGATTTCTGATTGGCCGCTATGATTTTTTTTTTTCTTACCCCAGGAGGCAATATATGAACCACTTTCAGCAGATGGCTAAGAGTCATATGTATTATACATTGTGGTATATTTACATTGATGGGAGCCCAATTCTGTGATTTTTTTTTGTGGCATTTGCGCTGGAAAAGTACAAATTAGCAACATTCCCACCGGCCAATTAAAGCCTATCTGCAGGATGGAGAAAAAAAAAAGCTATCCCCCTAGACAAAAATGAGCAGTTAACCCTTGCAGCGCAAGGTCAGACCCACTGCATTGGTTAACTGCTGATTTTTGCCTAGGGGGGATTCTATAAAACACTTTTACCCTCTTGATCTCCACTCCTGCAGTTGGAGACCTGCTAACATCATTACGCCTGATGCAAGGTCCATAGCCCTGCATTATACATGAGGACGCTGAGGGACCGTCCACAGGTTGGCGCGGATTGGGGGGAGAAGAGGTGAGCAGGGATCAGGAAAGCAAAACATTTTTTTTTACAGAATCCCTCGAGACAAAAACAAGCGCTGCAAGGGGACGTTTTTTTAGTTTTTTTTTTTTACCTGGTAATAGGCTTTAACTCTCCTTAATGCTAAGGCTGGCCATATGCTGCTTGAGCCAAGGGTGGCCCTGTTGGCACCAAAAAGTTGATTTTTTCAATTGACTTGTTGAAAATTGTTGGCCAAACAATGAGTGCAGCCAATTAGCCAAACCAGCAGGGATGGGTTCATCAGTCGTTTTTTGTTTTTTTTTATAGTGTGTGGCCAGCTTTTATAGTGTGTAGGGCTGCAACAACTAATCGACATAATCGATTATAATCGATTATTGAAAAAGTTGTCAACTTTTTCAATAATCGATTAATCGGCTTATGATCAGTTGGCCCTGTTCACGGCTCCACACACGCTGCGCACCGCACCTCTTCCCCACCTCACGCTCGCCGCTGCCAGACCCGCCCGCAAAGGTGTTTAGATTCCACCCATAGATCATGCTGGGAGGGAACACACTACAGAGGTGTATACATGTTCGTGGTGTGTTTATAAGGTTAGTAAATCAACCCCTTAACCTTCTCCCCTGAATAACCCTTATTCCCCAAGCACTAAATTGAACAAATATCTCTTAGCCCTCCTCCACAGATACTGTGGAAGTGAAGTCTTCTCAGCAATTTTTTTTCCTCTGTACACTAAGCCACGCATGCACAGCTCAGTGCATAGACTTGGTAAGGTCCTGTGCTGAAATGAAGTAACTCCAATGTGCATGTGTGGAAGTTAAATTATTCCCACCCAGAAAATCAAGAGTCCAAAGAAGCTGAACCTAGAAGACTGGGGGAAGATGGAAGCGCCAGCCACTGAGGGGCGTGTGGACACAGCAGCGCTGGAGGTGATTGCCACACAAGGTATTTTGGCCGTGATTTGCTGGGCATACAACCACAATATGGCAAACACCTCCATTTTACTTCCACTTCAACAGTAAAACCTACTTTCTCAGATGGGGGTTTTCGGTTATTCACGAGGATACAGTTTAGAATTATCCGACCACTTACCAGCCAGCGGTGTTTGGAGCTGTTGTCCCCACTTGAGTCGGGTTCGGTCTTCTCTTGCACAGAGCTGAGCGTGCTACGGCTGGGTGATGGAGTACCACAACTGCCGCATGTTGAGTAACTCACTGTGGGCAAGAATATGAGGATTAAAGTTTTTATAAACACTGTATTGCACTGTGACAGATGGAGTCTACCAGCTCCAATGAGAGCCATGCCAGCATAGACAACTATGGCCCTGCCTGGCCTTTTCCTAATAACACGGACCATCTCCTATCTCCTGCTCTATCTGATAGCAAATGCCTTCAAGTACCTTTATTAATTCCTTAAACCAATCTCTATGTCCCCGTGGAGCTTCTTGTATCCAAGGCCCAGGCTGCATATGAGTCTTTGACTTCTGCCCAAGTCAAGATTAGGTAATTTTGGCACTAGACCCTGCCAACATATCTTTCAACAGTCAAGTGCCAGAACATCAGTGAGCAGCCAAGACTCTGGGATTGGACAGTTGAATGGCATAGGGCAGAGCTTAGCACCAGGAGGGTGTCAGGTCCATGTACACTATGGGTCTAGGATCCAGGGGGGCTCCACAGGGACATAGATCAATTACAAGACACAGGTACTTACAGCTACCACAAGCTAAATGCCCACCAACACTGTTGATATTTTAGATCAGGTCGGGCTTATTGGGAGTACAGTTGATTTTTTTTGTCTTTAGTTGGACATCTCAGACTTGCCATGTGGGAAGGAGCATTAAAGCACAACCATTGTGTAACACTACAAGGCAGGAAGCAGAGCCTGAATATGTAAAGACAAAAATATAGCTGCCCCTATGCATACATCTTTTTTAACACACATGGATATAATTTACAAATCATTGATAACATAATAAAACCCTTGATTGATAGCGCCAAAAAGTGCAAGTACCAACAGAGATTAAAACCCAGAGTACTTACAGAAACCTCGATTTACTCCATGTGGCATGTTCATGCTGCCTGATCGAGCTCGTGTCTCCGATTCCAGCACTCCCTGATGTGCTCCTCGAGGAGGCTTGTGTCCCATCTCACACTGCAGTTGTGCCAGGTCCTGCTCTGAGAACGAGCGGTCACGTGCCAGAGGCAACGGGGCACTTATTACCCTCCGCAGCTCAGAGTTGGGGGAATCATCTTCCTACAAGACAACACCAGGATTGCCGCATTGAAAAGTCAGGCTCCATCAAAATATTCTGAATCGCTGCACTCACTTTCCAAAAATCATGATTATCGGCACCCAGCCTATTTACAATTTTAGGAGTAAATTATACATGTGATGCTTTAGGACCAATCTGTAGTAAAAGTCAGGATTTTAGCCAACTATATCTGTGAATGTTCGTTTTGTGTGAATAATGGCAAAAAACGAACGTTCTTTAATACATTTTCTTTTCAGGTTGAATGTATTGTGGATGTAGTACAGCTTTATGGTCACAAAACAGCGCTGAGAAGCATAAGGATATACGGATTTTCTATGTTCTTCAGCTCCCTCGTGGCTATAATGCAGCATTACATTTTTGTATTTTTAAAGAAGAACTCCAGGCATACGTAACCAACCCTTGCAGTGGCCCCACTGCAAGGGTTGAGATTACATATTCCCGGAGTACATATTTCCGACCTCTCACCCCCTCCGCTCCGTTGATGTAATGTCCCTCTGCGTCCAATACACTGTATTGGATATGATGTCACAGGTTCTTAGATCGGGTGATCGAGGCTGCAGGGATCAGTCTAGCAGCCAGCAGGGTCGCATGTTTGGATGAGTAAATCTTTGTTATTTTAGCTCCCTAGACAAAAAGAGCACTTAACGCTTGAAGTGCAGGGTTAGCCCCACTGCAAGGGTTAAGATTTCATATGGCCAGGGTTGTTCTTTACATAAAGCTGAAGTTCCACTTCAAATATTCTTGCCTCACTTAGAGGCCGATGTATAGAATTTCAGCCCCATGTGAATAGCTGAGAAAATGCAGTTTGCACTACTGCCACTAGATGGAGCCGATGAGCATTTGCATGTGCCTCAGCGACATCTAGTGACCATAATGTCATGCAGTGGCGTAACAACCGGGGGGGGCAGCCGGTGCGTTTGCCCCGGGCGCAGAGCTGAGGGGGGCTCCGGGCGCAGAGCTGAGGAGGGGGGCGCCAGGCGAAAATGGCACTTTTGGCTAAATGCCGAAAGTGCCATTTTCCTGCCGATACATCGGCGCACCTGTGATTTCTTTCCTCCCCGCTGGGCGCTGCTCTGTGTCCCAGCGGGAAGGAGAGAAAGTGACAGCTGGCCGAGCGCTGCGCAAGGAGAGCGCAGTGATCGGCCAGTGTCTCTCCTCCCACACAGCTCAGCCTCCGGCAGAGCGGTGTGTGGGCGGAGAAAGCCCGCGCTGTCACAGGAAGCTGGGCTACCTCCCTACACCGCTCACTCAGCCTCATGTGACAGCTTGTCAGAGAGGAGAGCGGGTACAAACACTAAGCGATCGCTGAGTGTCTGTAGATAATTGAGGACAGTATAGTTACTATATCCTCAATAATTAATGAATGGGAAGTGATCTACAGCACCTCCTGTTCATTCATAGTTGTGGTTATAGTGATCATACTTTGTCCTCATGTTATCAATGAACACGAACACTCAGAGGATTCCTGTTCATTGATAACAGGGGATACAGAAAAATAGATTATGGACTCTGTGTTCTCAATCTCTTTTTCTATTTTAAAAGGGAAATATTAGGGGAAAACATTGGGTGAAAGTTTTATGCATCAGCCCTGTAGTTTGAAGGACTTGAATTATCATGACATGATCCCAGCAGTACTGCAGCCGGAGGAAATGTGGGTACAGACAGTCCTAAAAGGGAGACATCACAGGTCAAAATGATGTGGGCACAGAGTAAGGTCAGTGACTCAAAGCACAAAAGCCACAGCAGCCTATAGAATTACCTAATGACAAATGTACTTCAATATAAATCACCATATACTTGAGATCATCGCTATACTCCTTCCTTTGCTCTATCCTGCTGACAGAATTCTAAACTCTTGGAGGATTGCATTCGCCCGACTGGCTGCTTTCCTTCCTTTGCATACTGTCCTTGACCTGCAATAACCATCATGTTGTAGCTCACCTCAGACAGATTCATCTCTTCCATCTCAGCCAGCGTTGGGGCTTTTAGCAGGATACGAGGACGTGGTCGGGGGGCTAACGGATCTGGATTGGAGAGGTTGATGCAGGATGTTGACTTCTTGTCGCTGGAACAAGCATCCATGATACATGGGAGAGACCCAAAGCCTATTAAGATGTACATTAGAACAAATGCAAACCTGAATTAAAAGAGCATCATAAATATGTGCAATCTGAACTCCCTGAAACATGAATATGGGGTTATTCAGAGCCAGTAAAAGAGGTTTTAGTTGTCAGGAAGTTTCTCAGAAGAATAAGGGACTTCTGTACATGGGATTATGTTTGCATCTGAACGGATCTTCCCATACAAGCCAATGTGAATGCAAGAGCAGCTTGATGCAAGCTAGAAGCGGCGAATAAAAAGCAAATCAATACAATTCAAAAGCAAGAAAAAACATCTTGGAGGCACCTAAAAGCATACTGCATTATGACTCTCTTCTGAGTCTGAAGCCTGTCAACACAAGCCCCAAGTATTCTTCTGACAGCATATGGAAGTTCATAAGTGCGACTAGTCCCCATTTCAAAATATTAACAGGTAACCCCTTATACACAATCAAACCAAGAGCTTTTGGGTATCTGACAATCACACCTCTATGGGCTTGTTGAACATCGCATTTAAAAACCATGGACATTATTATAGAGTCCCGCTGCGTTGGCGCCAACAGCCTCTTCTCTTTTGTGAAGGCCCATTTGTGCCCATTCAGCAAGAAGAACATTTGTGAGGCCAGGTACCGATGTTGGGGGAGTAGACCTGGCTCGCAATCAGCGTTCTCATTTTTCCAAAAGGTTATTAGGTTGGATGAAGGTCAGGACTCTGTGAAGGTCACTTGAGTTACTCTACAGTAGTAACTCATCAAACCATGTCTTTATGGAGCTGGCACAGGGGCACAGTCACGCTGGAACAGAAAATGGTCTTCCTCATATGTTTCCACAAGATTGGATGTACACAATTCTGTAAAATGCTTCTGCAAGCTTCTCAAAAATTTAGAGGGGGGTCCACATACTTTTACATATGGTGTAATTAATGCAAACTTTCCATCAGACTATATAACCCTTTACTAAAACAAAGTATGGCTTTGCTAAAGAGTCATGGTGATCTCCGTCTTCTACATTGTCTGACGCTCAATGTTATGGCCGGGCCCTCTCTGTGCTCCTGTATAGTTCAGGATTGCTGGTCCTACATTGTATGTCATGATATCAGAAAGCTGCAATCAGCAAAGTGAAGCAGCTTCTGAGGACTGGTTGAATAGAGAGAACGAAGCCTGCAGGGGCGAGGAATAAGGTAAGCTTTTGTACCAATTCCATTCGCAGCTCAATTAGCTTTTAGGACTAGTTCACACCAGATGCAGTCCGTTCCGTTTTTGGGCTGCAATCAAAAACGCATCACAATGCTTTCCTATGGGATTTCCTGTGCTCTGTTCACACCATCACAGTCCATTCCGATGCAGCCATAAAAAATACTGCTTGCCCTATTTTAGCTGCATCGGTTCACAACAGAACGCATCAAAACACATCGGAACGCACCTGAAATCCCATTTTAAGCAAAAAAACAAATAAAAAACCCAACAGAAATCGCACCGCAGGGGTGAAGATGCATGCGGTTCTGAGGGACTGTTCTGCATGTTAAGGATTAACAGTAGACCAGTTCAGATTTAAATTGGACCTTGCATTTGCAAAAATAAATAAATAAAACAAAAAGGTCCACTTATTTTTCAAGGCCCCCCCATCCCAATTCCAAAAGGCTGTAATAAAACAAAACAAACACACAGTTAGAATTTGTTTTATGTCCAGAGATGTGCTTAAAAAGTGATTTAGTGGCTGTGGGTTGACATACATAACTGCACAGAGTAGACAAGCCCTCAGACCCCAAAGATTTACCTTTTTGTCCTCTTCGCTGAGTCTCCACTGGGCGCAGTTTCGGCTCCTGTTTAATCTCTTCCAAAATCTTTTCATGGAGACTCCTCTGTTTGATGGGCAATGGTGGCAGTTTCCTACTGGATACCTACAGTAGACAGAGCATGTTGATTCTTTTTAGAACTCTTATTTAGAGCAGAACTCAATTGGAGACACAACAAGAGAAGACAAGAGTCCTTACTGGCTTCAGAGGAGGACGAGACCTTATGAAGTCCAGGATCACCTCGTGTGCATCTTTCTTGACCTTTGGAGGCATGTCTCCCCCAACCTGTCAAATTATATGTTACATCATTACTTTTTGAATCCGTGAACACGCTAAGACCAGCTACAATCTAATAAATTAGGTGCCCGGGGTCCTCTTGGAGACACTCTCACCCACTAGCTTATCCAACCATCTAATAATTGCATTGTCTCAATAGTGATCAATTGAACATGATTGCAGAATTATGTGACTATGCAAAATAAATTGCTACTGCAAAGAAAAAGCCAGTGTGTTATCAGCCCCAAAGGAGAATTATGAGGTGAGTACTTTTCACTCAGCCTCATAATCTGAGCCGACCTGTGAAAATGAAAAACTGTCACAGGTCGGCTCAGTAGATAGGGAAGTGAGCGAACACATACCAGCGCTCGCTCACTTCTCGATCCTGTCACTGCAGAGAGCCGTGTTAGGGGAGTGACTGGATTCTCCCCTCCCCTGTCCGATCCTCCTGCGCTGACTGGCGGAATGGACGGGGGAGTGGGCGGGTACAGCTGGCTCTGCCTCTAGATAGGCAGAGCCAGCTGTCACTCACGCAGGATCCGTTTCAGCTGTGGCGTCTCAGTATACGGTGAGCTGTAGCTCGCGGTATACTGACCTTTGGGTAGAGGGAGGATGCTAGTTTTGTCCTCCCGTTACCCTTTGGAGAACTATGGGGAAAAGCCCTAACCCCATAGTTCTCCTTTAAGTGTTAGGTGTTATTAAGATTCAGCATTGGTTGGATTGAGATTCAGTATTGATTGACAAGGTAAGGGCTAATTTTCAAGGTTAGGTGAACCGAAAAAGCAACTATGTTACTAAAGTAGAACTGGCAAAAGGGTCCCCTAGAAAGAAGATCATAAATGCTCACCTTTCCCAACACCCATGCTGCTGTATGTAATGACATTGTAATAAAGAGACAATTGCCACCTGAAAAACTTTGCAGGATTTGACACTTCCATGAGTGTCAATTTCCTGGTCCCCTGCTGTGTGCAATAGTTTGATCTGCAGACCCCTACATCACTACTATGTCCTGTAGTAACATAGTGGTCAGCGGAACGAACCACTGAGCACAGCAGGGGACTAAGGAAGCGACACCCTCTGAAGAGGCTTTATTTGGCCATTCTATTCATATACAGTAGTGATGGGCATTAAGAGAGTTGACTATTTACTATCTTAGTTGAAAGGGACCCTTTGTTGCCAGTTTTAGCATTAGAGTAACTTTAAGGGTTAATTTAAAGAGGTTGGGATTAAGTTTTAAGGGTTAGGGGACTGTATTAAGTGTGAGAACTAGGTTCTGGACATGTGGGGGCATCAAAAAACCAGCACTACAACCAGGTGCTGGACTCTTGGCATTCAAAGCCTACCATAATGCTAGGTTTCCATTCATGTAATATGTATATGGCAATGAGACAGGTGTCCATATACAGTCTACTCTAAAACACTGTGACCTCGCCTCACATGCAATAGATTAGCCTTAAAGAGAACCTCTACTGAGAACAATACAGGGCCTGTATTGTTCTCAGTAGAGGTTCTCTTTATTGCTGAGCTCACCTGAAAATGTGGTTATTTCCATTTTCTTTTAAACATGCACAAATTCATGAATTTGATTCTACAATCTGTCAGTTTTTGATAATACAATGGATATTTCCAGTGACAAGTCCTCAGAGCCCCAGAGCAACCCTGGAAAACAGAAATAGTTGGCATTGATGCCCTAAATCCCACTCACCATAACCTTGCGCAGCTTGTAGTTTCGTGCCCTGATGTCTTGCATTAGCATCTCGAATGGAGTAAGTTGGTATTCGGTGGGCAAAGAATTAAACGTCTTGTCCCGCACCTTCTTCAGCTGCACCCCATGTCGCAGATCTCTCATCAGCTGCACCCACAAACGAGCCTGCAGAGCACACGACACCAAGTGTGACACACACAGCACGGAGAACAAGGTCCTGTGTACGCAGCCATGCGTCAAACATGTGCAACATAGAATATACTCCGTGATGCAGAGCACAGAACAGAAAGCAAAACAGAGACCAAAAGAAGTAATGCGTGTGACACAACGATCGCAGGACATGCTGTCACACAAACGCGTGCATAGGACAGAAAAGATTGTGCTCAGTAATGTGTACACCTCTATGGAGCACTCACTTCATACTTAGATATGAGGATCTTACAGGTGAGGCTGTCAAACATCTTGCACACTGACTCATACACCTGTCTGCTGTCCAGAGAGCTTTAAAACCTGTGCAGGGCCAGCGTGGACTGAACTTTGGGCACTGAGGCGGGATCAAAGGACTATGATCATAAAAAGATTGCATCAGTATATCCAGTTGATAAATGTGTTGATAGTATTCAGAATATGAATTGTAATTTATCTCTCCTTTTTTTTTTTTTTTTTACATTTTGATGCACATGTTTATGCAAACCAAGCTGTCCAGGTAAACTGGTAAATAGTGATGTGCAGGGGCTTGGTGTGAACCCAGTTCATCTGAGTTTGCCCAAGTCTGCAAAAATCTGTGATTGACACACCCCTCCCAGACCAATCAGTTGTGCTGTGCTGACCTCATCAATGGGAGGAGGGGGTGTCAGTGACAGTTTTGCACGGACTTACTAAGGCCAACTGGATTCGCTCCCACCCCACGCATATCCCTTCTGGTAAGGGATGGGACAAACTAAAGCACACAGTGGAGCTTGGGCCATTATTGCCACAGTTTACTATGGTATCTATTGTGAGTAGTGATGAGGCTGGAATTGGTGTGAACCCAGTTGCCCAAGCCCACTGAAAACTGTGACTTCCAGCCCAATCAGTTTCGGAAAGGCTGCCCCGCAGCTATTTGTCACAAGGGGGTAGGGAATGCCCAAGCTGCAACTCCCGCCGCTGATTGGGCCGGGGGGGAGTGGAGGTCACTGAACAGTTTTTAGCGGACTTGAGTGACTCAGGTGAACTGGTTTCACACCAGGCCCAATCTCTCCTATTATTGTGAGCACCCGCTGGCAGCGCTATAGTTTGTCCCATCCCCTGTAAGGTCTTGATCACACAGGAGGTGAACCTTACTGCGATTCTGAAAAGCGATCGGCAATGGATTGCATTTCGGAGCCAGTTGAGTAGTGATCTGCAGGTTTTAGGAGGTGATACTGCCACCTCCTTTTTGCCTTTTTCTCGTTCTTGATCCTTGTAGGGTTTTTACTTTGACACAACGCACCACAACTACGTGCCAAGCGTTTGGCACATGGATGCGGTCTGGTCCCATTCACTTCAATAGGTACGTTTGGCAAGCATCTAAAGGTGACGTGCCACACCGCAAAGCATTGCAGCTATGGGAATGTATACGGATCTGAGTGGCCACCATGTTAATTTATAGGTAGGTGGTCGTTTGCTCTAAAAATGCACACCTTAATGTGTGCATCACTACAGAGGATTTTAACGCATATTACATGCCTTAGTGCCATTGGTTTTGAATGCCACCCCAACACACTAAGGCAAAGCAGCTCCAATGCACATGTGTTGCATCGCATCAAACAAGCGGAAATGCACTTTCGTGCATTGTAGTGCATTGTGTTGACAAAAATGATGCATGTTTGTTTTTTGGACGTTTGGTGCATTGCCATCCCATTCATTTCAATGGGCTTAATGCAACACTTACAGTCATCGTAAGCCCGCCCCTCAGGGGGGCTGGCTTGCGATGATCGAGAGTACGATCTGCCTGTCCAAGATGGGCAGATCGTACCTTTTTTTAAGTACTTTACAACCATCGCAAGACTAAGGTCTTGCGATGGTTGTACAGTGTATGGCCACCTTTAGGAGGCCAACAACCCCTAAGTGCAAGTTGCCTTTGAATTGTATGTACAGCCAAAACTTCTGTTTTGGATGAAGTGTGGAAGGGTTAGAACCTCTGTAAAGGGTAATTATTGCTGGGGAGATTCAGCCTCTCTATTAGCACTGGTAATCATGGTCCCGGGGACAGAAAGTGATGGGAAACCCAAACCCTTAAGTTTGCCCAACGACAGAAATCTTCCAATGCGGCCACCTGTTCTAGTGACAACTGTCTAAGAGGGAAGTTCCCTTCACTTGCTGGAGACGTCCTCTCTCTTCTTGTTGTTTTCATGAGGCTGCAAGTTACATTAAATCTCCCAAATACTAATTTCCTACTCCAAAACTAGCCTGGGTTATATCCCAGAGATGGTCCTATAGAACCCAATGGGGAGGCTACTGCACAGGCACGGCCAGCATACTTAATTTCTGGCTGCAAGATGCAAACAAACATCACAGACTTGATTGCAAGGTAAGTTTGCGTTTAAGGTGGGATAAGGTGGGCTAGCTTAGCACAGCAGACAGGCAGGTGGGCAAAAAGGTAAGTGTACTTTGGTGAAAAGACGTATTCTTTACCAATACAAAAGAAGTGGTGGAGTGGTAGTGATAAGGTCATGTAGTGTACCGCTTTCATAAATCAAGCCACGTTCATGCTTAGAGCTTCATCATATCTCACCAGGTTCAAGACATTTACATTCATCACTCTTCCTTACCCAGTCCGTATTCTGCAAGTTCACAAGTCCATCTGGCTCAATTTCCTCCACCTGCATCTTCACCAGCACCTAGAGAAGAAATATTTGAATTAGCTTTGTGTTTCCTACAACAATTCATCCGAAGAACTAGGTGTTGATTGTTTTCTCTCCATTCGCTCACCTCTTTGGCCTCCCGGATTTTATGAAGGAACGCTTGAAGCTCCAACGTCTCTGCAAACAGAGCCCTGCAAACCGCCTGGTAGTGGACAGGGGCCTCCTTAGGTTCTGGAAGGTGGGAAGCGCAGAAGCGAAGGGCTGCCGTATAGCTGCGCACCACTCGAGGAGGACCTTCTTCATCCTCATCCTCTGTGCCTTCATAGCCCTCATCTGCCATGGTGCTTTCTGAATCGCTGGCAGCCATGAGGTCAATGAGCAGTTCTAGCTGCGGGCTAAGCTCTCGTTCTTCGCTCTCATCCAGCCCCCAGTCCAGCGCCCGGTATATGGCAAAGCCCAAGCACTGCACCATCTGTAATAGAGGAGAAACGTTAGTTGTGATGTTGTAAGACTTACTTGTTACAGACGACAATAGCCTTGTCTGAATAAAGCGAACCTTGTACAAAATGCAAGGTCACATATGTGGCTGCATATTGAAAAATTATTTATGAAAATACTCTCCTTACTTGTGTGTTCTGACCACTTCCTGTTTCTGACATCACTGGGCCTCACAGAGGGATCTTGGGCAACTTAGGATCCCAATTTTCATGAGGGGACACTACTGCCCTGTACAAAAGCATGTTCTTACGGGATTTGGGATCCTCAATTTTCCCAAGATCCCACAAGAAGACCCATTGATGTCACCTCATCTAGAAGAAAGTGCCAGAAGCATGGAGTAAAGTAAATATTTCTCCCAGAGTTCTTTTATCTCCATAATGAAGAATTTTAACAGCAAGGGGTGGGAGGCAGCAACATAAGTGGTCCACTTTGAACAGTGCTAAGAACTGTGATAATAAAATTTGGAAAGTCTGGCAAGCACATCTTGCATCTCTCATCTCATATCTACTCCATCTTGGGTAGATAAAGAGGTCTATTTATAAAACGTTTGCAGAACTATTCGCTCTGCGATGTCTGTTTTGTAGATTTGCACAACATTATGGTCACTAGATGGAGTGGAGAAGTATAGGAAACTCCTATGCTCCTCGGCTTCATCTAGTGGCCATATTGCGGTGCAAAATTTACAACACAGACATCACAGAACAAACAGCTCTGCAAACGTTTTATAAATGCACCCCTTAGCATTGTAAAGTGCAACTGACCTGGCTTAAACTAATACATGGTAACAACAGTGCTAAAGTGCTGGGCCCTTGTGGTGCCTACAAGTGTCAGTGTTAGTTTTTAAATTGATTTTTTGTTCCCGTGGACCTTCCTTTTACCCTAATCCCAGACTGTATCCCTAGGTGTCCAGCCTAATTATTGGCCAAATTTCTAATGGCCACTGAGGCAGCCCATTATAGTATTGGGCCAGTAGGAAGGTGTGGGAGGTAGGAGGGAGTAAGCAAACTCCACACTGCCTTGAAGCATTGCAGTTGTGCCCATCAGAATGCCCTGAGATTTTGGCAGAGGCATACGACAGAGGCTCGGAGGCTGTTGCAGGTATGTGAGCACCCTTTTGGTTTAGGTATTGGGCCTTTAAGACCACAATCTTCTGTCTATGAGAAGTGCATCTTGCTGAAGTGGGATTTCTTGGAAATAGAGTAGTTTTATTCTATGAACTTGGGGAAAGCAAAACCACAAAGCAATTATCCTATTTAACACTAATTAAAATTCAGAATAATGGACCAGCTTGACCTAAAACTGCTTTTATATACAGAAAATGGCACATTTCTTCTATGGAAATATGCATACTGAAATTAAGGCAAGTCTGTACCCAGGACAAAACAATAAATATAAACCCGCAGCTCGGTAGGTAGCTCCATCAAGGGACTGCTCTTAACTTGTGCAATTTGGAACGCCAGTCTCCAGAAAATCCTGGCTTCTGCATATGAGACCATGTGATACCACCTCTATGCATTTTAGTGGTAGAAGTGATGGGCTGGAGACTGGAAAACAAGCCAAGGAAGGCACTTGATGGTGTTTGCTGTCAAGCTGACTACTTCCATGCTTTCATAGAAGATGGAATGAGTTGGTGGCATGGTGCCACCCTAGGGAAGCAGAGCAGCTCTACCCTCGTCTCCAATCTTGCTGCTGGAACCTCGGTGCCCGGTAAAGCTTCCGGCAGAGCCTTCACTCAACAATAGGTAAAAAATTGGCACTTGTAAGGGTGTCTATCCATTCAAGACTTTATTTGCAAAAAGACATAAAAGCAGCCAATACACAAATGCAAACACGTTTCTGCCCCCAAACTGGGCCTTAGTCTTAGCTGAAATGCATTAGCATTTGTTTGTTGGCTGCTTTTATGCCTGTTTGCAAATAAAGTCTTGAATGGACGGACCCAGTTTTTATCTATCGCTGAGTGAAGACCCTGGTGGAAGCTTTAATGGGCACCAAGGTTCCAGCGGTAGGATTGGAGACAAGAGGGTAGAGCTGCTCCATGTTTCCATAGGGTTGCCCCATCCTGCCAACTTATTCCATCTTCCATGGAAGCATGGATGTGGTCAGCTTGACAGTAGACACCATGAAGTGCCTTCCTTGGCTTGTTTTCCCGTCTCTAGTCCGTCACTTCTACCCCTAAGTATTCTATGGACGGACCCCCTTATGAGTGCCAGTTTGTACCTATTGCATGGTGCCACCCCCCCCCCCTAAGGGGCATCAGTAGAGGACTAGAGAATTGGCAAGAGGAAGAAGACCCAACATGCCATGATACAAACCTAAGGACATCTGAGCTGCTAAAAATGCCTGTGTAGCTCTCGGATGCTTCTAGGTGCAATGTAATGCCTTGCTATAAGTACAGTACAGGTAGACTTTACTGTAATCTTATCATGTATAACATTTTATATCAATAAAATAACAAACTGAGACTTCCCCGATTTAAAACATCAGAGGGTCATAGGGCTATGTCTTCGCATGCCATCCCTTGCCATTTAGCACACCATTAATAATAACCCCTCACATGCCACTTATTTTTTCCCACTGCTTGGATTAAAAGAACATTTTTAGACACATGAACTACACTCACACCAAGCTGTACAGCAATTTATTTGCATGCAGGACATTTACAATGAAGCTGCAATCAGGTATAGTTCAAATGTCCAGATTGATAAGGCTTGATTAAGGACACTGATCCTTTCATAAAGTTGATGAATGCAGCTAAACTCATCAGAGCAACACCCCTCCCCCCCCTCCTCCTCCTCCCCCCACCGTACTTCAATCATATCTGATTACAGCTTTTACCTGAGTCTCTGTGAGTGATGAAATGGGGGCGCTCTCCGTGGTCCCTGGAGAGAGAACACAGCAACATACATTACACAGATGAGATGACTGATCTCAAAACCCACTTTGAGAAAAGCACTTTACATCAGTCACAGCCTGGGGCTACACAGCACGCATTGCCTGCAAACCACTGGGGAGTCAGTCGTCCAAAGATTCTATTCTTCCCTCTATGTGGGGACAGTCCATTTGATTAAGCCTGAATCAAACTTTAACAATAGCCCATCTTTTACAGGGAAACTCATTATATTATCAGTGTGCGCATATTGCAGTGTTCACTTTAAAGTATTTTTGTTGTGATTTTCACATTTTTAGAAGCTCGCTATTCTATATTTTTGCCATTGAGCTATAGATTTATAGATTGACCCCTTAAAAGAGAACTATGCGGTAAGTGGTTTTCCCCATAGTTCTCTTTAGGGTCACGGGAGAACATATACCAGCCTCCTCCCGTGACCCAAAGCTCAGTATATAGCGAGCTATTGCCCACTATATACTGAGAGCGCCGCGGCTGTCTCGACATTACTGTCGAGATTCACCCAGCTGCGTGAGTGACAGCTGGCTCTGCCTATCTAGAGGCAGAGCCAGCTGTGCCCGCCCCTCCCCCGTTTGTTCCTCCACTCAGCGTGGAGGATCAGAGAGGGGAGAGGGGGAATCCCTGCTGGGAGCCGTGACTGACCGGCATCGCTCACTGCAGGGAGACGATTGGGAAGTGAGCAGATCGGTGCATGTTTCTGCTCACTGCTTCTTCGTCACAGGTCGGCTCTAACTAATAATTGACTTCTCTCGAAAAGGCAGAACAACCCACTGTTAGAATTTTGCCCAATTGATGTGAATTGGCCTACGTTATAACAGTGTATGGCCAACTTAAAGTAATATTAAAGTCAAAAGGTTTTTAAGCTATTTCAAATGCTGATAAAATCACTTACAATGGATGATGCTCCATGTTTAAAAGTTTTAGTTTCCTGCAGAATCAGTTGGTCCACTGATATCCTGTTTTAGGGTGGCTCCTTTCCCTTGCAGGGTCCTATGGAGCCAGATTATGGTCCTGTGCACAACAGGAAGTTTAGGGAAGCAGAGGTGAGAGCGTTGGAGCTGTTTGGAAACATTATGGCTATACGTGCTTAGGCAAAAATGTAAGAAATACTTTTCTGGGCAATGAATATTTGTTTGATCTGGATTAATTATTCGAAAAAAAGTTTGAGCGTTTAATACATTACAATACTTTAACTGCAGTCGTTGATATACAATAATAACCACACAAGAAGTGCATTGTTATAAACCTGTCGACTCACAGACTTGCATTGTAAGATAGAGCAGTAAAGCACAACCATTGTGTAGCCCTGCAAAGCAGGAAGCAGTAGTAGTGATGAACAAATATCCCCACCCCATGTACATAAATACATGCAAACTACAGTGTATACATGGAAACAAGGTATTGTCTGTTTTTAGGATTAACACACATTGATAAATTATTTACCATACATACAATTCCTGCCTTTAGAAAGAAAATCTATAAAGTAATTGAAAAGTCCATGCAAACTATTCTGTATATCTAGTCTACTGTCTATATATCATTTCTCATATAAGAAAGCTCAAGGGTATACCATTCAAAGAACACTACAAACACAAAGAAGAAGAATTATTACTTCACATGAACTGGGCCTGATATAATATACATAGGAGACATATGTTGTCAGCACGACATCTTGCTTCAAAGCATGTCTTTATTGAGGTTTGTTCAGCTTATAGAAAAGGCAAAGTTTCAGAACCTCTCAGGGCGCCTTCATCAGGCAAAGTAAGGCCCCATTTAGACGGGTGCCTTCAGTTCCGCAGGAAAGCCATGCACGGATCCCCCACTGCCCTCAGGGAATACCATTTCCATGAAGGGGTGTACTTGGTCGGCAACACTGTTTAGGTTGGTGGTACGTGTCAAAGTAATATCCACATGAATGGCAGGACCCAAGGTTTCCCAGCAGAACATTGCCAAAAGCATCACACTGCCTCTGCAGACTTGCCTTCTTCCCATAGTGCATCATATTGCCATCTCTTCCACAGGTAAGCAACACACATCCCTGTGATTCCTCAGACCAGCCCACCTTCTTCCATTGTTCTGTGGTACAGTTCTGATGCTCATGTGCCCATTGTAGGCACTTTTGGTGTTGGACGCAGGTCAGCATGAGTACCTTGTCCAGTCTATGGCTACGCAGCCCCATATGCAACAAACTGCGATGCACTTTGTGTTCAGATACCTTTCTGTTGAACCAGCATTAACTTTTTAGCAATTTAAGTTACAGTAGCTCTTTTTTTGGATCCCAGCCTTCGCTCCCCACGTGTAGCAATGAGCCTTGGCCGCCCATGACCCTGTGACTGGTTCACTGGTTTTCCATCCTTTAACAACGTTGGGTAAGTCCTGACCACTGCAGACCCAGAAACATCCCATAAGAGCTGCAGTTATGGAGTTGCTCTGACCCAGTCGTCTAGCCATTACAATTTGGCCCTTGTAAAAGTTGTTCAAATCCTTACACTTGTCCATTTTTTCTGCTTCCAACACATCAACTTCAGGGACAAAATGTCTAATATATCCTACCCACTTCCAGATGCCATTGCAATGAAATAATCAATGTTATTCCCTTCACTTGTCAGTGGTCAAAATGTTATGGCTGGTGTATATCTTCTGTTTCATCTTAGATTGGCCAAAGCAAATTCAGTTATCCATTGGCTTTTTATCACTCTCCTGGACCCCAGAAGAAAAGATTTCCCTCCATCACCCCACTGCAGTTAAAACATAATATAATACAATATTTAACTTGGTTTTATGATCCAATATGGCTAATTGGTCCTTGCCGAATTCTCCATATTGTCCAACTGAGAAGACAGCATGTACAAGTTGAGCATAATGGCCAAGAGCGATATACTACAACCAACATTGTGTGGGAATCCATTTCTGTTCTCATTTTATGGAGAAAATCAGCAAAGCCTGTTCACTGGAAGTAACAGTTAATCCAGAGAAGGCAAAAAAACTTTATATGATCCAGTTCACTCTAACAGGAGAAAAAAAAATTCTGATCCCCGAAGGTAATTGGGTAACTCCCTTACTCTACATTCTACAATGCCAAGCATTGGGATAAGTGCCTCTGACTTCAGCCAGGATGTGGTTGGAAATGTCAAGAAGCCAGAACATCCAAGTTTAGCCTGCTTTAATCCCAGCACTGTGTATGAGCATTTGTTAAATAAACATTATCTGGCAAATGTTGACAGAAGCATGTTTTATGACAATTGATGTAATGCACGCATTAATCTAGTCATTGCACTGGGACTCGGTGTAAAGATCAGAAGAAAGGATTGTTGCCTGCCAATGGCTTGGGTGTGAGGTCAGGTAGTGAACTGTAGATAAGGTAACATGACGCTTCAACACCTTTTGACTCTTCTTTGTTTTCATTGCTCTAAGCGTCCTACACAACGCCATCCCAGTAACAAGCATGTCATGTCTAAACTTGCCAAAGACAATAGTATTTCTTCATACCAATTAGATGCTATTAGATCAGAAGGTGCTTTCTTAAAAATAAAACTGTATTGAGAATGAATATAAAGGAAGCCATTGCTGACTTCTCCTTCTAATACTGCTAATTGTTCCTAATTCACCCTAAATATGGGTGTAACATGAAACATAAAGTGCAGTTAGCTCTTAACTATGTAACAGCCATCATTACTCACCTTAATCCGCGGTTCGGCAATGGCCGTTGTCCCAGATCTCCAGCATTGAAATGTGACAAGAGGGTACCTATGGGAGCGGCTACATGCCACCCTGATGATGTAGGTTCTGGGCCTACACTAATTACAGTGCAGCCATATTTAGGTCAACAAGAAGGGCGATAAAAATAGCTGGAGACCGGCAAGCAGAATAGCTTCAGCGGACTGGTCATCACAACCAGCAAGGAAGAAGATTGTGGGCCAGATCTCTTATGGGTGTTTGGGTGTGGGGGCGGGGGCACTATTTTTATAACCTGGCTAGTTGGGCTTCAGTGCATAAGAAGTAAAATCTGATATTAAGCATGTTCATTGAATTAAGCTGATGTCAGCTTTTCCTGCTGAGCCTATGAAACGTAAGCTGCAATCTTCATGTAAGATAATGACAGTGTGCGAACGCACGCATCTGCACTCATCGCAACAGATACAAATAAAAGTCCGGCACCTGCAGACGTTCCTGAATTAGCACTGCTGCAATGGATGTGTCGCCATCCTGTCTGTACTCCTTATGGCTACTGATCCATTATAACACTAACTATGCTCACATCCAATAGCCTGGAAGGTACATTAATACTGATACATTCCTCTTGGGTAAAAAAAAAAGAAAACCAGAAAAAAAAATGGAAACCAGATACAGCCTAATTTTGCGATAACTGGCCACTGACTGTAGATGGAAGTCAGAATTTCATAAAGGTGGTAAAGATCTAATAGACATAATGGTATATTATGAGCATACATGACTAGGGGTGCACTAGGTACTCTAAACATTGCTCCTATCTAGGGGGAAAGGTAAACAGGTAAACTTCTGGTTAAATGTTCTAGTGTGAGGTCAGCCAGAAAGGTAGAATTAAGCAGAACTCCAGGAAACGCTTGCAGTTCAGGGGTAGCCCCACTAGCTTCCTTAAAGTGACGATCACTTGTATGTATACCATACCTGCTAAAGGAAGACTGCATGTACTTACCTTTGTAGAGGATTGTTTCATGGCTCATCATCCTCTGTCGGATGGGTCAATGACCCGCTACCCCCCCCACACACACTTGCTGTGGTTCCTTCCGCTGGCCTGTACCCTCCTGTAGTCACTAATAAGCAGTTGGTAGAAACCACAGTTAGCAGCGGGGGTCAAGGATTCCACACACCTGGAACTGTATAAATATTTGTAGAGGACTTTGAGCAGTAAACCAGAAGCTTTTCAAGAAATTGACCACTGAAGAGGCAAGTAAATGTACTCTTCTTTTTTGCCAAGGCATAGTCACTTTAAAGTGCAGGTAAACCCTAACTTTAAAGTATCCTATGTGGTCTCTTATAAGCTGTTTAAGCTGTTGATCCTGCCAGAGATCTTGTCAGATGTTAACTCCCGGTGCTCCCTGCCTTTGCTGAACTCTTTATCAGTTACATTCTTCCTAGCTATAACTGGGGGCCGCAGAACCCTTCCCCTCTATGTAATGGAGAAAAGGGAAGAGGCGATGTGTCTGTAGTTCTGTCCTAGTAAAAATGCTGCTCCTCTATTTGTTTGCTATTTGCTACCTGAGGCGATTTTTGGGGGGCATTATTGGGTGCTGACAGGCAATGGACACTAGTGTACTTGTTGCTGAGAATGGGGTGGGGGGGTATTGGGGGAGTTGACAGGGCCGGTGGTGGATGCCGGACCACCACTGGAAGCCTGGCGTCCTTATAGGGGTGGCCTTGAGCGTGTCACTAATCTGTCCCCTCCCAATCCCTGATGTCAAGGAAAGTGTCACCCTCTAAAACTTTCAGGTTGCGACCTTTGGGTTTTCCGCATTGGAAACAGCCAATATGTAACCCAATCAAGACAATAAAGGACAGGAAAATCTGTATTGAAGGACAAGCAGAGGTTACAGAAGAAAGACTATCAGAAGAGTGATACCAAGTCATAAGGTAATCCTAACTTTACAGTGGGACACCAGCCCAAACGTTTCTTTTATTTTGCTAAAGTGGGGCAAGATTAGAACCTCTGTTGGTCCCTGACTGTGTCCCCATTGCCATGCTTCCTTTCCTGGTGACACGACAATAGATGAGAGGAACTCTTTCAGACAAGATTAAAAACCTGATAGAGGTTCAGAAAGTTCCCAGGTAATTTAAAACAAACACAAGTCTAAGTTGGAGTTCCAACTAAACCCTTGGCAAAAATAGGTCAATATTTCCATTATTACTTCATTATTATAGCTGCTCCCAGTGGCCATGGTGTCTTTGTATCTAGGGGATGTACAGAGCCATTATCTTGTCTTCATCCTGAGGAATCATAAGTTTGTTGTGGCAGGTTTGCATCATCATATTAATCTCTGTTTTATCCACTGGAGCTCTAAACATTTCCATAGAGAAAGACTCTGACATGACCTCTGTGTCTGCTTTTCCCCACACTCCATCCAAACACCACTTGTATCATGGTATACATCCAACACAAATAACAATCTCGCCAGACAGACAAACAAACGACGCGTCTACAGCAACAGCACAATTGCCAGCTGTCCCTGCTTCTGCTTGTTTAACTAGATAATGAGTGAAGGACCACTACAACTTTAGCCCCTGTACATTCGTGCTTAGTAGTGAAACAAGCAGAAGCAGAAAGAGATGAAGGTAGATGATTATGGATTATAGCCTCTTGGGAGGTTGTATGTGCCAGCAAGCAAAGCCATGGCATGTATGGTATTTTTCTGGGGACTCAACACCTGGACTATAACAATGCGGTAAATGTGATTGCGAAACTTTACACATATGTTATTTTAGAAGCCTGGCTAATTGATGTATAATTATGAGGCATTTACCTCTGCATTGTATAACTGTTATTAAACAAAGGGCCCTTATGCCAGTTTTGTGCTTAAACTACTCCGGGAGAGGAGAAAGGTATAGAGGACCAGGGACACAGTCTTTTAGCCACAAGATGTATCTGAAGCCCAACTCCAACCAAAGTCTTTTTTTTTGTTTAGGATAAAGTAGGGAACAGTTAGAGACTCTTCTAGGTTTTAAAGCCCAGCTTGGGCTCTCCCCTCCACTAGTTCCACACCCCACCACCATTGAAAAATTCTTTATACTTATTTTCTTGGTATCTTCAGTCCGGTTCAGTGATGTCACACGTCCTCTATACTCTCTTCCTTCATTATGAAGCCCTGAACAGTATTATCCCCCAGAAATATGAAGGCCATTGTAATTAAACAATGTCACAAATAATATAGGACATTCTATAATGTGAGCCTGCATGGGCAAAGTAACAAAGTCCTTCGCTGCAGTTCACCTTTCCTTCATCCTTCCCCTGCAGCTCACCGTTTCCTTCACCTTTCCCCTACTACTCACCCTTTCCTTCATTCTTCCCCTGCAGCTCACCTTTCCTTTATCCTTCCCTGCAGCTCACCTTTCCTTTATCCTTCCCTGCAGCTCACCTTTCCTTTATCCTTCCCTGCAGCTCACCTTTCCTTTATCCTTCCCTGCAGCTCACCTTTCCTTTATCCTTCCCTGCAGCTCACCTTTCCTTTATCCTTCCCTGCAGCTCACCTTTCCTTTATCCTTCCCTGCAGCTCACCTTTCCTTTATCCTTCCCTGCAGCTCACCTTTCCTTTATCCTTCCCTGCAGCTCACCTTTCCTTTATCCTTCCCTGCAGCTCACCTTTCCTTTATCCTTCCCTGCAGTTCACCTTTCCTTCATCCTTCCCCTGCAGCTCACCGTTTCCTTCACCTTTCCCCTACTACTCACCCTTTCCTTCATCCTTCCCCGTCAGCTCAACTTTCCTTTATCCTTCCAAGCAGTTCACCTTTCCTTTACCCTTTCCTGCAGCTCACCTTTCCTTTATCCTTCCCAGCAGTTCACCTTTCCTTCATCCTTCCCCTGCAGCTCACCTTTCCTTTATCCTTCCCTGCAGTTCACCTTTCCTTCATCCTTCCCCTGCAGCTCACCTTTCCTTTATCCTTCCCTGCAGTTCACCTTTCCTTCATCCTTCCCCTGCAGCTCACCTTTCCTTTATCCTTCCCTGCAGTTCACCTTTCCTTCATCCTTCCCCTGCAGCTCACCTTTCCTTTATCCTTCCCTGCAGTTCACCTTTCCTTCATCCTTCCCCTGCAGCTCACCTTTCCTTTATCCTTCCCTGCAGTTCACCTTTCCTTCATCCTTCCCCTGCAGCTCACCTTTCCTTTATCCTTCCCTGCAGTTCACCTTTCCTTCATCCTTCCCCTGCAGCTCACCTTTCCTTTATCCTTCCCTGCAGTTCACCTTTCCTTCATCCTTCCCCTGCAGCTCACCTTTCCTTTATCCTTCCCTGCAGTTCACCTTTCCTTCATCCTTCCCCTGCAGCTCACCTTTCCTTTATCCTTCCCTGCAGTTCACCTTTCCTTCATCCTTCCCCTGCAGCTCACCTTTCCTTTATCCTTCCCTGCAGTTCACCTTTCCTTCATCCTTCCCCTGCAGCTCACCTTTCCTTTATCCTTCCCTGCAGTTCACCTTTCCTTCATCCTTCCCCTGCAGCTCACCTTTCCTTTATCCTTCCCTGCAGTTCACCTTTCCTTCATCCTTCCCCTGCAGCTCACCTTTCCTTTATCCTTCCCTGCAGTTCACCTTTCCTTCATCCTTCCCCTGCAGCTCACCTTTCCTTTATCCTTCCCTGCAGTTCACCTTTCCTTCATCCTTCCCCTGCAGCTCACCTTTCCTTTATCCTTCCCTGCAGTTCACCTTTCCTTCATCCTTCCCCTGCAGCTCACCTTTCCTTTATCCTTCCCTGCAGTTCACCTTTCCTTCATCCTTCCCCTGCAGCTCACCTTTCCTTTATCCTTCCCTGCAGTTCACCTTTCCTTCATCCTTCCCCTGCAGCTCACCTTTCCTTTATCCTTCCCTGCAGTTCACCTTTCCTTCATCCTTCCCCTGCAGCTCACCTTTCCTTTATCCTTCCCTGCAGTTCACCTTTCCTTCATCCTTTCCCTGCGGCTCACCTTTCCTTCATCCTTCCTTGTAGTTCACCTTTCTTTCATTCTTCCCCCACAGCTCACAATTCCATCCTTGTCCACTGTGTTCAGCAAGGCCCGCGTGTTGTCCAAACCAACCTGTCAGAGCTTACACAGTTTTAAAGACTCTCTGCACCCCCATGTGACAGCACTGGGCCAACATCCCGGATCCAGTGCTGTCACATATGCATAAGTATTAGGTATTGCTTCTCGCCCCTGGCAACTGAATGGAGCAATGAGGGAGCCAATGGAAGATGAGTACGTCCTGCTGGGGAAGGGAGATGTTAGGTGACCTTTTTACTTTGCCTTGCATGGGGCCACTTTACCTGCCCCCTGACATTCTGCTTGTTTCACATTGCATATGCCCATATGGCTTTTTATTGACTAATGCAAAAAGCCTATTAGAGTCATTATTTTTGTTTTTTCCCAGAGAACAGAGTTGGCATCTTATCAGAAAAATCCTTTCACATAATGGTAAGCCATCTTAATGTTAAACATAATTATACCTTTCATATACCTCCCACAGCGGCAGCACAAACGTGACTAGCTTAGTGAAAATAAATAAACACAACTAAGGGTAAAAAATTATGTCCTAGTAAAAATAAAAACAAGCCTCAAATTAAACCACAAACCTTCACAGTAATACTTCTTAAAAGGGAACCATTGACTTTTTACATGTTTTTTGATATATATGGGGATGTGATCATCTTGGTTTATGGTATTTTTATAAGTGAATGTTAATTCTTTTAAAAACTTTTTTTCTGTGTATAGATAAATATATATGTGGAGCGGCCATATTTGCTCATTACATATGCAGGCCCTATTTTTTGCTTAGTAGCCCCGCACAGGGAGTAAGGTACTCTACTGCTAATCTCTCAGTGCAAGTCTCAGCTCTGATCACATGAAAAGAGTCTTTCTGTGAGCATGGCCACATTTCGGTGGCTTCCATGCATTTTAATTGTAACAGTGGACAGTCAATATTTTACCCTCACCCACTCAATAAAGGGACATGAGTTCAAGCCCTTGGACTTGCCTGCTCTATGGACATAGGCCCACCGAGGAAGATATAGTAAGCCCAAAGGTTTACTTTAAGGTGGACCTGTGATCTGCCCATGCAGGGCAAAGCAACAGGTTCCTTTAATGCTGCCCCAACCCCTTCCCCCCAAGCATGAAATGCCCACCTTCTTTTTACTGTCACCCACTCGCCATTCCGTTTAGCCTCCTGGAGCGAGGAGAGGAAGCTCTATTTACACAGTGTTATGGTCAATCTACCCATTCAAATGTGACAGCACTGGGTGTCTGAGTAATCAATTGCCAAGTACAGGTACTGCCTCACGAGAGGGATGTGAGTGAGTCACAAGTTTCCCCATACCCTAAAGTACCAGGTGTTTCTCTTAGCACCCATTGGCTGAATTGAGTGGTGGGGAAGCAAAGTGTAGGTGAGTATGTGCTGCTGGTCAGGCCAGCATTGAAGTAAACCTGACACTTTGCACACGGACAAAGGTGCCCACTCACCTTTCAATTCAGACATTCAACTGACAATGCAACATTTTACTTATTCTGACTGGATCTAAAGAAAAAGGAAGCCTGCTGGCCATTTTCCTGATCAATTTGTTTTTTTTAGATCAAGTCAAAAAGGAATAATTGGTCAAGTTGGGAAATATAGCCTTGTTTCAATGAGGTTGTAGAAGGTAAAACAATTTAATAAAAAATTGGTTGGAAACCAACAGATTTTCTGATTGGACTTTTCGAGGAAAAAAAACAAATATGTGTGTGTTACACTAGATGAAAATACTCTGAAATGCAATTGAATTGAATCTAAAAATGGTAAACTTACAAATGTAGCCTACTGCGTTTTTTACTTTACACACAATTGCTCATATATAACATGTTTAGCCAGCATATAGCTAGGTGAACAACGTTCGAACAAACACATTACTACCAGTAGAGGGAGCCAAGGAGCTCAGAAATTGTCTATGCTCTCGGCTCCCTCTAGTGGCAGTAATGTGATGCAAACATCAGTCACCCAGCTGTACTCTTGGAGAACGTGTTATAAATCAGCCCCTTAAAGCCTATCTCTAGATAAAATAAAACTACCTTGTAGAGGAGCCAACCCCACACTGCATAGGCTAACGCCTTGTTAATGTCTAGGGTGCTACCACCCCTGGAGTATAGGGAGAAAAGGCTGCAGACGCCAGTCTTGGAGCCAGCGGTGAGGCTCAGGTAAGTAAAAGTGCTTTATGCAAGTCCCTTAGAGATTAGAAAGCAGTTAACCCTTGCAGTGCCACCGTAGCCCCACTACAAGGGTAGTTTTCTTTTCTTACCAGTAGAAGAGCTTTAAGCTGGCCATACACTAGTAAATTTTTCACGAACGTTCAAACATAAAATCTCGTCAGAACATTTAATAATGTCATCAGAGACTTCATAAGTGTCCTTTGAAAATGTCATTTTGACATGGTTTTGGAAAGTTGAGTTTCCTGAATGAAAGACACAATCACTATTAGAATTTCGATCATTCGAGAAAAAAACTTTCCATCCGGCTCTTTTGATTTTATTCGTCATCAAAAACGATCGTCGTTTTGACCCCAGTACCCCAGTACGTATATCAAACGTTCCGAAAACACATTTTGTTCTAATGGGATTCTACTAGTGTACATTGTATTGCTGTATTGCACAGGACTGTGTGCAAGGATCAGTTGATTTGCAGGAGTATGGGAGTATTTGGAATACGGTGAGCTTCTAGGCAGTTCTGAGTCACATGCGGTTTTATTCAGACAAGCACCAATCAGAATTCACTCTGGTGAACAGTGTATGACTTCTGAATGGCTGCCCCAGGTCACTGCACTGATCTGTGTTTATAAATTCTATTTTGTTTTGCATTATGAGAGGCATGTTGCATTGACTTATGTTGGCGTGCATTTATGTGCATTGTGTTGTGACAATCTGCAGACATGCTGCATTTTTATGCAATGCATTTATAATTGTTGTTGTTGTTTTTTTACAGTGTCCTAGTGTTGAGCCCGAGTTGATTGACGTTGATCAAGGCATCTGGTGTGAATGAGCCCTATAAGAGCAGCAATTATGTCTAAAGGCCCGTTCACAATATAGAGATGCGTTAATCGCACAACGTACCTAGCGTTCAGTACTGTACGCTAATTGCGTTGCATTGCTATTTATTGGATTGGATACCCCAATGCACCTTCCGGTGGCCATGTGTTGCAGCACAGCACGCGGTACCACAATACCACAATACAGTCAAAAAAGATGTGCATGCACTACTTTTTTTTACTGCAACACATGGTATGGCTGCACTGCAATGCACAGCCACTAGAAGGTGAATTGGAGTGCCATTCAAATGAATGCATGCACCACACCTAATGCACGGTACCACACGCGTTGATGCGTTGATGCGTTGTACGATAGCATGCACGAGTCAGAATATGAAATCAGAACATTGAAAGATACAGTAAATACTGAGTGTCTGTTGGGGAAAGCTGAATTGTACAAGTTTCTCTTCCTCTTAATAATAATAATTAATAATAGTAATGATGCTGCATCAAATAAAAACAAAGTGTCATCTCTGTACACACGATTAGCAGCCGTCAGACAGGTTCTGGTAGATAATGAAACTCTGGAACAATCAGCCTTATTAAAGTGCAATTATCTAAGTCTGGAGAGTGCAGTGTAAATACAAGCACATGCAGGACGTTCCATGAACACATTTCAGTGACGGCAATGACATTCTCCCATCTCCACTTGGAATTCCAGACATTTCTCCAATCCACAGACATGTGTACCTATAATGGGACCATACACAGCCCATGGATCTAAAACCTAAATGGCCATTGAAATGAAACATGAAGCTCCTTCTGAGAATTCTGCTTTGCTCGCTGTCAAGTTGATCTGTTAGCTTCAGTATTTTTAGGCTTCATTTACACCAAGACGATCCATTGTAGTGCGTTCGATGCATGTGCTTTATTGCGCTATGTCACACGTTAATACATGTTGCCTTAAGGCAGCCCCTAGATTTCCAAATTAGATGTTTACCATTTTTGGCAATGTAGTGTATTGTCTGTGAAGGTTCTTATTCATCCAGGTCATGGTTTATCTGTAAAAAAAAAGTCAAGGCAACTGGACTTGCGGTATTTTTCTTGAAGGCGTTTCACTGGTCATCCGACCAGCTTTCTCAAACTAGTAAGAAACTGGTTTGAGAAAGTAGTGTGTTACTGCGCACACTGAAAATGGAAGGCATGGCAACAGACTAATGCGTGTATAACACGCTTCCTTGCCTTGCGGTAACACCTATACAATACATCTATCTACCTATCTATCTATCTATCTATCTATCTATCTATCTATCTATCTATCTATCTATCTATCTTGTCTTGTGACTCCCACACCCAAGCACAGGCAGCAGAGAAGCACCACTATTAGGGCCCATTCACATCTATCAGTGGTGGTAACCTGCACATTACAGCAATGTACCATACACATTTTTCACTTGCACCCCAAAGCAGTGCTCCACAATACATAGTAACACACTGGTGCGTTATGGTGTGCTGTGTTGTTAAAAGTGTGCTTATCCATTTTGGTGAACGAGCAGCCCATTTAAATTAATTGCACCTAGAAAGTCCAGGAAGGGCTTGTTTTAAAGCTCATTTACTGTTTATTAAGAATGTGCAAGAACTTTAGCATTTATAGTCTGGACACAAGTTCATTTAAAACTGAACTCTAAATTACTGTAAATGTAAAGTTGCAGTGACCCCCCCCCCCCCCCGGAAGGAATAAACTTTTTTTTGGCTTTGGCCCTGGGGG
>NW_017307220.1:300166-392335 GCF_000935625.1 Nanorana parkeri
TTTTTGGTGCCCCCCCCCCCCCCATGCAAGAGATACATGTTTGTTTAGTCTAGGCCTAGGGGGTAAGGAATAAGGTGAAATGCTTATTCTTCCTCTCCATCTGACCATTCCCCTAAAGCTGCTCCTCTTTGCTGCTCTACTGCTCCCAGCTCTCCAACATCATCACTCAGGATGAGCTCAGGTTCAAGCCTGAGCTCCTCTGAACACCAAAGGAAGCTCCATCACTGCTGCCCAAACAGCTGCAGCCAGGGAATTCCCTGCCCGCAGCTGTACGCAAGCAAAGGGGAGGGATGAAGTGATATCATTGACCTTATATGGCCACATGTCTATAGTTGGTCAATAACATTGACCTACTATGGGCATGTGGCCATATAAGGTCAATTACATCATGTCAAGCATCCCACACCTTTATGTGCAGCAGCGGGGCGAGGATTTGCACAGATAACTAGGTGGCTTGCTCATGGATCTTCCATGTTTGGAGGAGCTCAGGTTCAGACCAGGGTTGGTCCAAACTTGAGCTCATCCCTAATCATTACGTACAATGCACGACCAGCGGGTCACTGAGGGTCCATCCACATCCTTGGATGTCAGAGAGCAGAAAATAACACTGGCTGCCGGAGGAGCGAGGAATAAGGTAAGTACTTTGCTTATTCCTATCCCTCTAGATCAGAATCAGCCAAACCTTTTTACCTACAGCCAAACCTCCACACTCCAGCTGTTGTGGAAATACAACCCCTATAAGGCATTGCAAGGCTCTGACAGCCACAGGCATGACTTCCAGAGGCAGAAGCTTAGTGGGATTTGTAGTTTCAGCACAGATGGAGGGTCAAAGTTTGGTTACTCCTGTGGGTCCAGACAAAATTAATTTACAGTAACATGAAGTTCAGCTTTTATAGTATCTAAAGTCAATATCCATGTGCGATCCAGTTATACTTTCATATAACACTTCATATAACACTTCTGACCTGAATTCTGACCTGAATCATATGGACACTTCTGACCTGAATTTATACATAAAGAATGTGACAGTGCAGGGCCAGGCAGTTCTATGTGTACAGCACAGGTGCTCGTGACTCAATGACAAAGCAGTTGTAGCTCAGCAAGGGACAATGACAGAGACAAGACAACAGAGCCATTTCCTGTTCGGCTGCCTTTGTTATTAGAGCAATTTTTATCCTAGTGCCTCGGGCTCCACAAATAACACCACATTATACGTGGAAGGGAATGTACACCTGGGCCATTGTCCGTACAATACCATATTTATCATTTATCAACTCTCATTTATTTTGATGAAATATGAGAGAATGAGGATCATTACCTTCTCCATTTAAATCCTTTGGTGGGAAAAGTTAGCTGGTTATAGGAGCGGAGAAGCATGGTGACATAGTGGTTACAACAATGGGGTACCTGGTTTGACTCCTGTCCAGAACACTATCTGCATGGAGTTTGCATGTTCTCACCTGTGCTTGTGTGGGTTTCCTCCCAAACTCCAAAGACATGCTAGTAGGTTCATTGGCTTCTGGCCCCCAGTGTGTGTGTATGCATGCAAGATAGGGATTGTAGATTGCTTCTTGAGTGCAATTACTTATGTGAATGTACAGTTTGTAAAGCACTATGTAATTTGATGATGCTATATAAATACCTGTAATAAATAACATGTTGGGAAATTATCTTTCAGTACTATCTATACTCAGAATACCACATTGTACAATAGTGGTCCTTTAGGAATGGATCACAACTATGCATGTGTGCGTCCTAATGTGTACAGGCACACGTTGCTCACATGCACTGTGTGTGTGTTTTGGGGCTGTGCCCATTCATTTCTAATGGGTCCCCAGTTCACATCCAGCTATAAAAATGCACATAAACTTTCAACATTAAATGTAAATGAAATTAAAATGTATCTAAAGCCAAAACTTTTTTTTAGCTTTGGATAGAGTGGGAAATGGTTAGAACCCTTGTCAAGTTGTAAATGCTGTGCCCCCATTGAGGAGACTTTTTTCACTTCCTGTTCTGTCTGACGACATCTCCATTGGGACACAAATGGCATAAAAGCCTGGCAAAGGTAATAACTGTTTCCTACTCTATCCAAAAACATGGCCATATTAGGTCAATAACATCCTTTGTTCCGCAGCAGATTGACCGGGTAGTCCATTGTGTTCTGTGTTTGGAGGAGCTTAGTTTTGGACCGGGTTCAGTCCAAACCTGAGCTCATCCCTAATCATAAATTTCAATGCAGTACTAGTGGGTCCTGGAGGGCCTGTCCACATACTGGGATGTCAGAGAACAGAAAAGGTAAGTATTGTGCTGTTTCCTATCCCTCTAGACCAGAAGTCATGACTTCCAGAGGCACAATGGTATCTTTAGTTTCACCAAATCTTGTATTAACCCCAGCCCCCCCCCAAAAAATGGCTTTAGATATACCTAAGTGTTGAATTATACCATTGACCCCACATACAGTAAAAAAACAGACACCTAATCAGCTAGCTGTACTATATTTCTGTGTATACAAAGAGAAGACCATATTACTGTATTCTGTGCAATGCTTAGACATGAGTTATGTGTCGTCAGGTGCTCACTCAGCACAGGAGGGTTTGAGTCAGTAGAAATTCCACAAATCCTGCTGAGTAGAAATTATCCGCCTATTATCGCCTTATCACAGTTCACTTGGGATGGAAATGATGCAGAAAATGTTTCCTCCTATATATAAGTGTTCTAAACACAATACACCAGGCAGATGAGGAAATCCAGCTTCATGGTCACAGAGTGTCAATAAAGTGAGCTAAGCTAATAGCTATAGGTCCTGTAGTCTGGTCTATAATAACGTGGGGCCTTGGCATTCTTCCCGCATCACCAGACTTTATGGACCTGTGCTAGCTGATGTTTATAGTGGCAATAATCTGTCATTGGGAAATTTCTGAATAATGGGCAATTATTATGTTTATGTATTTTTCAATATACAAGTTGTTTGCAATGCATTAAATGTTATACATTTGATTTGGTACTTTATTTTGCAGCCTGCAGAAGAGACTGAGAAAGATGGACAGACAAACATAGAGAGAGAGATGGAGAGACAGAGAGATGGATGGAGAGACAGACGTACATAGATAGAGATAGGGATGGAAGGAGATAGAGACAGACAGACATAATGATGGAGAGAATGAAGGAGAGAGAGAGATGGAATGAGGGAAACCGATACAGATATATAGATGTATTGGGTAGAGAGATAGAGAGAAAGAGATGGTAGAAGAAAGGAAGAGACAGAGAGTGAGTTGGAGGAAGAGGTAGACAGAGAGATGGAGGTATAAAGACATAGAGAGAGATGGAGGGAAAGAAACAGATGGAGGAAAAGGTAGATGGAGAGAGACATGGGGGAATAGGTAGATGCAGAGAGATGTGGTAGAAGGGGTAGACAGAGAAAGAGAGAGAAGTCGGAAGAGGTAGACTGAGAGAGAGCGATGGAGGAAGAGGTAGACAGAGAGGGATGGAGGAAGAGGTAGGCAGAGAGAGAGATGGAGGAAAAGGTAGACAGAGAGAGAGTTGGAGGAAGAGGTAGACAGAGAGAGAGAGAGAGAAAGAGATGGAGGAAGAGGTAGACAGAGAGAGAGAGAGAGAGAGAGAGAGAGAGAGAGAGAGAGAGAGAGAGAGAGAGTTGGAGGAAGAGGTAGACAGAGAGAGACAGAGGAAAAGGTATACAGAGAGAGACAGAGGAAAAGATAGATGAAGAGATATACAAAGAGAAAGAGAGGGGGAGAGTTAGATGGAAAGAAAGAGATTGAGGAAGAGGTAGACAGAGGGAGAGATCACGGAAGAGGTAGACAGGGAGAGAGATGGAGGGAGTGAAAATAGATTTCTGGATTTCTTCTGTTATGTTGAAGACATTTCGTAGCTTAGCTAAGCTATTTCTACAGTTCAAAGTGTTTATATCTAATGGTAGCACAGACACGTCAATCCAATCATCATGGCATGTGTAGATGTTGACTGTCCAAGAACAGGATGGAAGGTGTGAAGGTTGAGGAACCACCCTCTTCTAGTTACATAATCCAATCCCTGGTGTCAGGCAGTCTGCATTTCCTTGATGTACATTGGTGTATGTGTGAATTGTTGTCATATCGCCAGGGTTGAGATGTTAAAATGGCATTATATGTGGATGACAGATGGTATCGAAGGCCCCCCAACCTTGTTCAGGTATAGTTGTTTCAGTTTGACATAGATGGACTCTTTCACACATCTTTAAAACTAATTGTCCATTCTATCCAAAATGTGCACCTCACTGTCCTCGAACGATGTCTCCTTTCCTAAGGTGCAGAAAAACTTCTGAGTCTTGACTGTAGAATTTGCCCTCCTATGTTGGGCCATTCATATGTTGAGAGGTTGTTTTGTCTATGCAATGAACAAGTCTTTGCATTCCTCTACACTGCATTTCATATACCAGGTTACTTTCTAGTATATGGGTGTTGGGTCTTTTAGATGTACAGGCTTCTCTTCTGACACTCATCAGAACTGGAGAAGTGGCTTCTATAAGCTACAACATATCTTTAATAATACAAGTCCAATGAAATGTGACTATATACTGCTAGCTATACAATAACCTGGATACATAAGATCCTTAACAGGCATTCATAGAATGGAAATTTCTGAAGTATATTGTGTTAATTTTACAGATGCTATTGGTTTGGTGACAAGGATCGCTTTACTTAAAATTAAGCAGCAGATTCTGGTGCTGGAACTTCAGTGCTGGCATCCTACACTAGAAAAAGGCTTGGTTTATGGTGCAGAGGAAAGGTAAGTGTGCAAAGGGTCAGGGGTGTCCCGAGGCCGGGAGTTACCCGGAGCAGAGCCTGGGTGACACCCAACCGTGTCGTCATTGTGCATTTGCGTGATGTCACCTCGCGCGTGCACAATGACTTAATCGCGCATGCGCAGCCATCTAATTGACGGGAGGAGGGGGCGTTAATCCGGTGGAATGAGGTATGCCGCCGGGTCCCCTCCTTTCTCCTGACAGTGTTGGGCTCTCGGTCCATGACCGAGTGCCTGACTTTTTAGAGGGGGTGACACCAAAATGACTGTCAGTGATTTTGGTGTCACCCCATCCAATGGTGTCACCCGGGTGCAGGCCACACCCCACGCACCTCCCATGTGACACCACTGCAAAGGGTTACATTTACATAAGCACCATTAGTTGTAGGGATAGAGGAAGGTACATATAGGGTAAGTGCTAGCATTACAGGTAGGGTTAGTGTTAGAGTAACAGAAAGGCTTGTTGTGCGTTATAGTTAGAGTAACTAGGAGTACAGTTTTGGGGATACACGGAAGGTTAGCATTAGGGTTACAGGAAGTGTTAGTGAGAGGGTTAGATTTAGGGTGAAAAGAAGGGTTATTAGGATTACAAGGAGGGTTAGTGAGAGGGTAGCCATAGGGCAGGGTATCACTGTCTATACCTGTGCCAAAAACTACCTCTGATGAGCTTCCGGTGCTGAAAGATATTGTATCAGACTTTGGGGTCAATTCACAAAGCTCAGCGTTATGAGAGTAGAAGTTAATTTATCTATCCTTATTTTACCACTCTTTATTTTACTGGCTGAAACATGCAATTCACAAAAGCCGGAATCGTTAATGCACACGCAGTTTAACGTTCCTTAAGCAAGTGTTATTTTAACATCACAGACTTTATTTTATCTATTGCTGTGATAAAATAACGTTTTGGGTGTTATTTTAACACTTTTGCAGTGCATTTTGGTAGCATAAGGGGTGGAGCAGATGCCTAAATTACTGTTACTTTCACTTTCACCACACAAAAGGATTCCACATAGAAGGAAGGAATATATTCCATATTCACCACATGCATACTAATTTTACATTTAGTAGAGAAGAAATCATATAGAAATAACAATAACTTTTTTTCTGAACGGAATGAATATATGATATGATTTATTTAGATCTACATCTGTTGACAATCAGGCAGTTTAGGGAGAGCAAGCAATTCTCCTTACCACCTATAAAGCTTGTCTTGATATTAATGTTGCATGGAACATTCCACTTGCTCTACAACCCCCACTGAAGTGTGTCCAGGGACATTTGATTTTTCATGTCATGTGAGATTTGCCACTAACCTCAAACTGTAAAAAATCATCTACATTTGTAGAAGGATAAAAACTGTAGAAATGACAGCTACATGCCATCTTCCTCTGTACGCAAAAGCATTAAACCATGTGAAAATTAAGAAAAAAGGTTCCATTTTATATACCTCATGTCATCTCAGTGCAACAAGCATCAGATAACGCCTGAAATCTGTCATAACGCCACCCTGAAGGAGGTGATAAATCTACGTCTCAATAGCGAGTGATAAAAGGACCTTTTCCTTTTGTGAATTGCATTTCAAGCATATTTTATCACTCCAGTTGTTAAAATAACGTCTGAATAGTTAATTTAGCACTTCTTAAAAAAAGGAAGCGTTATTGAGTTTTGTGAATTGACTACCTCTAAACAGCAACTATATACTGTAACAAGCGATATCAATGAAATAACGGCCGAAATGAAGAAAATAAGCTTTGTGAACTGACCCCTTTATCTCTTTAGATCCCCATAGCTGCACCTATTGACCTAATCACTGGAAACTATTATGTAATATTGACATTTCTGGAATGTTCAGCATTTTTCATTTACCGTCATGCTTTGACAAAAGCACCTTCTATACATATGAAACATTGTCACATTCACAAATTCTACAAGGCATTAAAACAAAAATAGAAAGAAAAGCTCCCGCAGCCCTTCCTCCTCAGAACACATGGTCTCGATGCTATGTACATTTCTTCAGTTAATTCCTCGTTTGACAGATGATACATTCTGCACAGAAAGTGAACAAAGCCTGTACAGCCACGAGGCATGGCTCTTTCATGGCAGATAAAACACTGTACAGGAAGCACATTTTTTCGTGCCGCTAAAAAGCATAAACATGACCTAGAAAGTATTGTATAGACGTAGGTGCACTTACAGTACTGTGAATCAAAGAGAAAGCTAAAAGCATTCAGTGAAATGCATCTAGGAAATATTGAAGCTGTGCTAAAATCAGAAAATCTTTACATTGATTACTTTAGATAATGTTGCCATGCAGCCTTATAGGCAGGCTGAGCAACATCTGGTCGCTCATTCTGCGCTGTGCTAATTCCCTTCCACAGAATACAGGTACACGGGTGGCTTTACCACCACGTAAGCCTGCTGTCGTTAGCTGGACTTGCACCAAAGCTTAACACATCTCAAAGGCCCAGTCCACCCAATAGAGATATTTGAGTCATAAGTGGAATATGATGGGCTCAGTCATCTGCTGGCTTTTTTAGGAGTGAGATTCCCCAGCAAAATGTCCTGGCTCTGTCCCCATGCACTTAGCAGTTTTGAGTGTTCCCAATCACCTTTAAATGTTCCCACTTCTGCTGCTGGATTCACCATGATGTTAAATACACGTACAATCTAAAAGGGAGAAAAGGACCATGCAGGTGTGCAGCCCCAGAAACTCACACCCAAGTATTTCACCAACAGAGTAGCTAAGAAATGGGAGACACAAGCAGGTTGTTTAAACATCTAAGGCCAAAACCTGTCTATGTCCCATTGGATTTCCCTTTACTTCCTGTCCCGGCGACACAATGGGAAATGAGAGGAAATGTCTCCAAAGTTAGGGGAATTCCACTCTAAGACAGTTGTCATTCAAACTGGTAGATTGTTGTTGTTTGTCACCTGCACTCCGTACGGCTCTGTAGACCTTTCTGAATAGCAGTGCTCGACCTGATGACACTGATGGCGCCTATATTCTCATATACGGATTAAAGGAATCACCAGCACTCACAGGATGCAAAATTCTTGTTCATTTTTATTGAACATGCGTCACATGGGTCAATCATATGTCTTCGTAATATCCCCTGGGGTACCGATGTACCCCAATCATATGTCTTTGTAATATCCCCTGGGGTACCGATGTACCCCAGAATCCAACGGGTGGATGGTGCCACAGCATACAATCTAGAAGATATGTTGTCCGCACACCATTCTACTTCGTAATGTAATCTTTATTCATATTCCTTTAGCACGACATGTGAATGCAACATTTCAGATCCTCACAGGAACCCTTCATCAGGCAAAAATGTCCACACTTTGCCTGACAAAGGGGTATTGTGAGGCTCTGAAACGTTGCATTCACATGTTGTGCTAAAGGAATACGAAAAAAAGATGACATTCCGAAGCAGAATGGTGTGCGGATAACATATCTTCTACATGGGTCAATCATTGACGCATGTGATGCATGTTCAATAAAAATTAACAAGAATTTCACAACCTGTGAGCGCTGGTGATTCCTTTAATCCGTATATTCAAACTGGCAGCTCAGGGAGTCCGCCTTCATATGGGCTACAAGGACACATTATTGAAAGAACGATCAGTTCATAGATCTCACAGACATATATCTTCATATACTTAGGATAAAACCTGTACACAAAATGACACCATTTTTGGGACCTGGATTGGAATCCCATTGACATCAATAGGACTTCCGGTTCTAAAATTCCAAACTTCAGAGGGCTGCAAGTTTCTAAAAAGTCGGGATGAGCCACACTTGCTCGAAGTTATTAGAGGTTTGCATATCTCTACCTACACTTTGATTGTACAATCTATTTTAGATCTACCAACAATGACCCGGCAGAAAGACCTAATTAACTGGATACAAATTGAACAGTTGGTTTAAAATGGAGATTATATTACACAGTGTTGGTAAAGTAGATTACACAGAGATTGCACAACCAGGTTGTGGCATTTTCCTAGCAGCTTTCTAGCAAATTTAAGAATTTGCCATCGCAAACATAATCCTAAGGATAAAGATGATCTGCTACCAACTGTTTATATATATGGATATTTATTATGGCAGGTTGTTGGTAAATTAAGCCGTATGATTTAATTTGAATCAAAATCTGGTTGAAGGTAAGTTACATTTACTAGAAAATTACCCAACTGTATAAGTATTAAAACCATTTATAGACACACATATACAATCTCTCCCTTTATCTCCAGCACTGGCATACAGAGACCCTACAGAATCTTATCCTCCCATTCACAGAAACATACAGTCCATAGGCACACACACACACCTATCTCTTGCATAGTGCTGCTTCCTGCTCTTTGCAGTAAAAGGTGGGGGATGTGGTCTGGCTGCTGCATGGCGCATGATGCAGACTGTAAACAATGGGCAGGTGCAGATCGTGCTCCTGGCATCAATACCCATACATAACTACAGAGCATACACAGGGGCATTGGGTCACCGGCTGAGAGTGGTGAGCTCGGCTCACATACATGGAAGCGTATATTCAAATGCACAGAGGCGTACAGGGTTACACATTCCTCTGCTGCAGTAACATAATATGCCATCACAGAAGCACAGGTAAGCTTAGAGCTATTCTTACTTTATGGGATCATTAACCTCAAACGCTGGCTGAGCAATAGCAAATCATACAGAAGAAAAAAAAAGAATTAACAAGTGAGCAGTGAGCAATTCAGTATTATTATTTTTTACATCTCTTTTATATTTCCAATTTTTTTTACATGATTTTAACCCAAATTAGTTAATTAATCAAAATAAATAAGTTGAATTTAAGGGCGAAAGATGCCCCTTCATTGACCCTATGCCCCCCAATTCTAGTAAAACATTATGCTTCAGTATGCCATCTCTTCTGCTGCCCGGCTGCCCTGTACACCCAGTGTCTGGTATACAACTACATGTGCAGGATGATACGTTTAAGGTCTTGACATTTCCTGGAAAAAGAACAAATGCACCAGCATATCAGCTAACTAGGAACATTGAGAGTGGATGTTAGAATATGTATACGTCCATAACAAGTGCTGCCTAACCATGTCCTTTATTGCCTACTGCCCTTTATTCCTGTATAATATGACATACCCAACCATGATCTCTAATGCAAGATTACAACTTGGTCAATGAACCCTCATGTTTTCTTCCTGCACCACTCCCACCCCTCACCCTTTCTTTCTCTCTCTCTCCCCCTACCGTTTTCACTCTCTCCCTCTCTTTCTCTTCCCCACTCTTTTTCCCTTCCCCTCTCTCTTTTTCTCTCTTCCCCTCTCTTTCTATCCCTCACTCTCCCCCACTTTTTTACTCTTTCTCTCCCCCCTCCCTCTTCCTTTCTCTCTACCCATCTCTCTCACCATCTCATTCTTCCTCTCTCCCCCTCTGTTTCCCTCTCTCTTGCTCTCCCTATCTTTCTCTCTTCCACTCACCCTCTCTTTATTTCTCTCTCTCTCTCTCCCTCTCTCACTCACCCTCTCTCTCACTCACCTTCTCTTTATTTATCTCTTTCCCTCTCCCACTCACCCTCTCTTTCTATCTCTCTCTCCCTCTCCCCCTATCCCTCCCTTTCTTTATCTCTTTCCCCCTCTTTCCCTCTCTCGCTCACCCTCTCCTTCTTTCTCTCTTTCCCCCTCTCGTTCTTTCTCTCTTTCCCCCTCTCGTTCTCTCTCCCTCTCTCACTCACCCTCTCTTTCTTTCTCTCTTTCACCCTCTCTTTCTCTCTCACTCACCCTCTATTTCTCTCTTTCCCCCTCTCTTTCTCTCTCCCCCTCACCCTCTCTTTCTATCTCTCTCTCTCCCACCTATCCCTCTCTTTCTTTTTCTCTTTCACTCCCCTTTATACCTTTATTTCTCTCTTTTCTGGTCTGTCCTGTTTACTTTTAAAACAATTTATTTTGTACTTCCTGCTCTCAGGAAAAGGTCTCAGGACATTGTCAAGTTTATGGCCAATAGGAAGAAATCTCCATACTAGAGTTCTGGGCCCTGGCAGGGACAATATAAACCCAATCAAGACGTTCAGACATCCTCCTGCTGCATTTTCTGTAAAATCAATGAAGACATTCTGAATTCAGATGCTGGAAGGAGCCCCCATATAATCTGGGACTTCACATTCTGGGAGCTCCTGGGAGATACAAAATTGCTAACATTATAAAACCACTTGCAGGAACGACGAAATTGCTCCAGCTAAAATCTCCACACACAATACGGACTCACCGCGTACTAGACACCCAGAAAATGAGTACTTCTAATCCAAACAAACATTCCAAGTCATTTATCAATAGCAAAAAAATAAATATATAAAATATTTGTTTATAAAAAAATATTACAAAAATATAATATAAATATATAAAACTACATGATGAGCAACTTAAAAATGTACACTCAATGCACAAAAGATGGGGATTTTATGATGACTGATAGGGACATTTCCAGGGGCAAAAACTTCCCAATCAAAGCCTGCTTCTGAAAAATTGGTTTGTGAAAGGCTACTGGGGAGGGCTACTAACATAAAGGGGGATGTTGATGTGAAAGGGAGAATTAAACCCCCCTTTTTTTTTTTTTTTGTGTTTTTGCATGCCCCCCTTACATTTTAGACTGGGATGCCTCAAGATTTTGCATACTTTTAAGGGTGCCATGAGTGATAAAAGGCTGAGAAACTCTGCTCTAATTACCTCTAGGTGTCACAGCTACTGCATCCCTATGTCTCTCAAGGATAGATTGCAAGCTCTTGGATCTACAGTGAACCACAGGATCCCAGCTATCTGCAGAAGCATCACTCACCCGGTGCGCCCTGCGGATCCGACACCACTGTGACCATGCCATCCCGGTGGAGTAGCAGAGATGACGGGTCCCGTATCCTGGCCCTGGGTCCCGGGGAGCTCTGTGCCAGTCCCCGGGCACACTGGTAGCACACGGCCCACGCCTGCTCCTCATTGATGGGCTGCTCGTAGGATTTCAGCACCTCCTCCAGGGACAGCTCCCCGCATCCCCCCGCAATCCCCACGACGCTGCCGCCGCTGTTGCTAGCCTTGGCCATCCGGGCGAGGCTCCATCACCGGGCACACAACCTGCAGCGCTCCATCTCTCAGCCGGCCAGGGAGAGTCCGGTGCAGGGGACGGAGGCGCCGCCTTCTCCTATCCCTCCTACCGGGCCCGAGTCATCAGCGGGGAGGGGAGACCGCACGAAGTGTCAGCGCTGTGGTCAGGAGGGGCCGCTGGAGATCGGAGCAGTGACAGCACGGTCCCCGGGAGGAAATCAGTGACAGGTGTGCACACTGCAGCCCAACCCAGAGCAAAGATCACCCGATAAATCAGTGTGACCTGGCTTGCTGCCTGCTACCTCACCTTTAAATTACATAGCAGTGTGTCAGCATGATGAGAACAAGCAACCTGCATGCTTAAAGGGTGACACCCCTTCCCCAGCAAAAATAGGTGGAGGTTAGTGTGCTGAACCACAGGGCAAGATCCCTGCCACTGTAGATTCCACATAGGGATCCAAAATCTTTCCCAAAAGAAGAACTCCAGGAGTTAATACATTTCACACTTGCAGTGGGGCTACCCCCCTCCAAAAAGTCAGCTTTTATTATTAGTAGAGGTCAGGGTGCTGCACCACAGGGGCAAGATCCCCCCTCCCCTGCCTCTGGAGATGCCACATAGGAATCCAAAATCTTTCCCAAAAAAGGAGCCCCAGGAGTTAGTAAAATTCACACTTGCAGTGGGGCTACCCCCCTCCAAAAAGTCAGCTTTTCATTAAAGGTGCCGGTCAGGGTGCTGCACTACCCACTAGTGTAGTTCCCCTGCAGGGGTTATTTTTAATAAATCCTGAAGTTATTCTTTAAAGTGATATTAAATGTCGAGGTGTTTAAGCTATTTCTAAATGCTGATATAATCACTTACAATGCGCTTACTCTAGTGTTACCTGCCCATCATTGCTCTTGGCCGGCTTCCTGGTGGTGACAACAGTTGACCTTACCTGTGCAATGTGTGTCGGCACGGCCACTTGTAGTCTCCCCCATCAGTGCATGCACTCCTCCCAACTATCCCTCATTCGGAAGGACTGTCCATCTTTTGGAACAAAACCCCTCTGTTCTTCTTTCCTCCTCCTGCACTAAAACCTTCAACCTTATCTCTCAGGGTCCGTTCACACCAGTTGCAGTGCGTTCTGGCCGGAACGCACTGCCTCGCATTGCGGCCGGCTCACTTTTTTGCCAGGCTGGAGGGGGCGTGGCGGGCCATTGAAGTGAATGGCACCGTAGCCACGCCCTCCGGCCGCAATGCGATCGCCCACACGGGATCGCAAGGCACATTGTGCCTGCAGTTTGGTCCGGTGCTGTGCAATCAAAATAGTGCTTGCAGCATTTTCATCGGACCGGACTGCAGGCACAATGTGCCTTGTGATCCCGTGCGGGCGATCGCATTGCGGCCGGGGGGATCTCCATACTAGAGTTCTGGGCCCTGGCAGGGACAATATAAACCCAATCAAGACGTTCAGACATCCTCCTGCTGCATTTTCTGTAAAATCAATGAAGACATTCTGAATTCAGATGCTGGAAGGAGCCCCCATATAATCTGGGACTTCACATTCTGGGAGCTCCTGGGAGATACAAAATTGCTAACATTATAAAACCACTTGCAGGAACGACGAAATTGCTCCAGCTAAAATCTCCACACACAATACGGACTCACCGCGTACTAGACACCCAGAAAATGAGTACTTCTAATCCAAACAAACATTCCAAGTCATTTATCAATAGCAAAAAAATAAATATATAAAATATTTGTTTATAAAAAAATATTACAAAAATATAATATAAATATATAAAACTACATGATGAGCAACTTAAAAATGTACACTCAATGCACAAAAGATGGGGATTTTATGATGACTGATAGGGACATTTCCAGGGGCAAAAACTTCCCAATCAAAGCCTGCTTCTGAAAAATTGGTTTGTGAAAGGCTACTGGGGAGGGCTACTAATGGGGATTTTATGATGACTGATAGGGACATTTCCAGGGGCAAAAACTTCCCAATCAAAGCCTGCTTCTGAAAAATTGGTTTGTGAAAGGCTACTGGGGAGGGCTACTAACATAAAGGGGGATGTTGATGTGAAAGGGAGAATTTTGATTTGAAATGGGGACTCTGTTGTGAAAGGGGGGGCTCTGATGTGAAGGGAAGACTTCAATGCAAAGGGAGGAACCCCACTTTTTTTTTTTTTTTGTGTTTTTGCATGCCCCCCTTACATTTTAGACTGGGATGCCTCAAGATTTTGCATACTTTTAAGGGTGCCATGAGTGATAAAAGGCTGAGAAACTCTGCTCTAATTACCTCTAGGTGTCACAGCTACTGCATCCCTATGTCTCTCAAGGATAGATTGCAAGCTCTTGGATCTACAGTGAACCACAGGATCCCAGCTATCTGCAGAAGCATCACTCACCCGGTGCGCCCTGCGGATCCGACACCACTGTGACCATGCCATCCCGGTGGAGTAGCAGAGATGACGGGTCCCGTATCCTGGCCCTGGGTCCCGGGGAGCTCTGTGCCAGTCCCCGGGCACACTGGTAGCACACGGCCCACGCCTGCTCCTCATTGATGGGCTGCTCGTAGGATTTCAGCACCTCCTCCAGGGACAGCTCCCCGCATCCCCCCGCAATCCCCACGACGCTGCCGCCGCTGTTGCTAGCCTTGGCCATCCGGGCGAGGCTCCATCACCGGGCACACAACCTGCAGCGCTCCATCTCTCAGCCGGCCAGGGAGAGTCCGGTGCAGGGGACGGAGGCGCCGCCTTCTCCTATCCCTCCTACCGGGCCCGAGTCATCAGCGGGGAGGGGAGACCGCACGAAGTGTCAGCGCTGTGGTCAGGAGGGGCCGCTGGAGATCGGAGCAGTGACAGCACGGTCCCCGGGAGGAAATCAGTGACAGGTGTGCACACTGCAGCCCAACCCAGAGCAAAGATCACCCGATAAATCAGTGTGACCTGGCTTGCTGCCTGCTACCTCACCTTTAAATTACATAGCAGTGTGTCAGCATGATGAGAACAAGCAACCTGCATGCTTAAAGGGTGACACCCCTTCCCCAGCAAAAATAGGTGGAGGTTAGTGTGCTGAACCACAGGGCAAGATCCCTGCCACTGTAGATTCCACATAGGGATCCAAAATCTTTCCCAAAAGAAGAACTCCAGGAGTTAATACATTTCACACTTGCAGTGGGGCTACCCCCCTCCAAAAAGTCAGCTTTTATTATTAGTAGAGGTCAGGGTGCTGCACCACAGGGGCAAGATCCCCCCTCCCCTGCCTCTGGAGATGCCACATAGGAATCCAAAATCTTTCCCAAAAAAGGAGCCCCAGGAGTTAGTAAAATTCACACTTGCAGTGGGGCTACCCCCCTCCAAAAAGTCAGCTTTTCATTAAAGGTGCCGGTCAGGGTGCTGCACTACCCACTAGTGTAGTTCCCCTGCAGGGGTTATTTTTAATAAATCCTGAAGTTATTCTTTAAAGTGATATTAAATGTCGAGGTGTTTAAGCTATTTCTAAATGCTGATATAATCACTTACAATGCGCTTACTCTAGTGTTACCTGCCCATCATTGCTCTTGGCCGGCTTCCTGGTGGTGACAACAGTTGACCTTACCTGTGCAATGTGTGTCGGCACGGCCACTTGTAGTCTCCCCCATCAGTGCATGCACTCCTCCCAACTATCCCTCATTCGGAAGGACTGTCCATCTTTTGGAACAAAACCCCTCTGTTCTTCTTTCCTCCTCCTGCACTAAAACCTTCAACCTTATCTCTCAGGGTCCGTTCACACCAGTTGCAGTGCGTTCTGGCCGGAACGCACTGCCTCGCATTGCGGCCGGCTCACTTTTTTGCCAGGCTGGAGGGGGCGTGGCGGGCCATTGAAGTGAATGGCACCGTAGCCACGCCCTCCGGCCGCAATGCGATCGCCCACACGGGATCGCAAGGCACATTGTGCCTGCAGTTTGGTCCGGTGCTGTGCAATCAAAATAGTGCTTGCAGCATTTTCATCGGACCGGACTGCAGGCACAATGTGCCTTGTGATCCCGTGCGGGCGATCGCATTGCGGCCGGGGGGAGTGGCTACGGTGCCATTCACTTCAATGGCCGTCACGCCCCCTCCTGCCCTACAAAAAAGTGAGCTGGCCGCAATGCGAGGCAGTGCGTTCTGGCCAGAATTGGGCCAGAATGCACTGCATATGGTGTGAACGAGGCCTTAAAGGAGAACTATAGGGTCAGGGCTTTTCCCCATAGTTCTCCCAAGGGTAACGGGAGGACACAAACTAGCGTCCTCCCGTCACCCAAAGCTCAGTATAACAGTATACTGAGACGCCGCAGCCGGGACGGATCCCGACATTACTGTCTGGATGCACCCAGCTGTACCCGCCCCCTCTCCCGTCCGTTCTGCCAGTCAGCGCTGGAGGATCGGACAGGGGAGGGGGGAACACTGCAGGGAGCCGTGAGTGACAGTGCATGTGATTGTTGTCAATGCAGGGTCATAATTGACATATAGTGACATAGGGGTTGGGTGAAGGACCCACAGTGTGCCTGTGTGTCCTATGTCCAGAGCTGCAGTCTTCATAAGGCTCTTTATATTAAATACTTTTGGGAGTGTCAGATGCTGGCATCCGCTGCTGCATGCTATGGTTCCATTCCCCCTCCCACATCACTGCTGTGTCCTATAGTGACATAGGGGTCGGGTGAAGGACCCACAGTGTGCGGCAGGGGATAACAACATCTGACACTTTTGAAGCTTTTGACTTAGGGCCGGTGCACACCTAGGCTACACCTCACCGCGGCAATTTGCACGATTCCACGCGGTTTGCCACGCAGTCAGGTGTCACCTAGGTGTGCACCAATCGCGCTGTGGTTACCACTCTTTTCTAATGGCACCCCAGCCACGCCAGGCGAATCGTGCGGTTTCCCACCGCGATTCCGCCCGTGCTTCCAAACACAAAAACAGCTGTGAGTCGTGTGTAGAAAAAAAAAAGGTACATGTACCTTTTATCTGCGATTGCCACGCAGATGTCACCCCATTGAAATCAATGGGGCATTGCCGTCTGCATTATGCAGGACCGCGCCATCCCGGGACGCGCCATCCCAGATCGCGTAGGTCTGCACGGGGCCTTAGCTTAGTTAGAGCTAGAGCTCTCCAGCCATCAGTCTTGTGGATTACAGACCTCTGCAGATAGACCACTGCTTAAACACAGAGACCAAGGGTCCTGCTCTACAGCTACTGGCAGGGGACAGGCTTTTCTACTAATAAACAAAAGGAACTGTAAGGGCCTGTTCACACCAGCCCATTGTAAGGACATACAATAAAACGCATGGTGATGCACTGTATGTGAGTTATATTTTGAATAGTACCCCAATGGGCCTCTGCAGTGCATGAAATGGGCTGCCTAAACAAAAACGTATGCATTGCAGTTAGGTGTGGTGTGAATGGGCTCAGAGACTTTGAAGGCCATTTATATTGATGCACCTGGAATGTAGTTAGCTGATTTACTCTAAAACTTCCCCCAACTGTATGTACTGTATAGTCTGCAAGACAGCTATAGAGCCAATAGTGTGCACATTCCTCCTTGGACAAGGATTGATGTGACGTATTCCTTCTCAATAGCTGTAGCATGCCAATGCTAAAACATGAATAAAATAATAAATAAATAAAAAGTGCAGTCTCTCTGTCTTGATATAGAACTCCTAGAGCGTCAGCCAAGGTGAATTCCTGCTTCTTTGAACATAATGGTGCTCTAGATGCAGGAAACCAGTCAATACCTTCCGCTTTTAAAAGCTTTTACTCCACGATTTGTACACAAACTGTAACCAGGCTATAACCCAACACCCGTCCTGCTGCGGCTGCCTGTAAGTGTGCGACTAAAAGGGCTTGTAGACTTAATGATTAGCTGTCGGTAATTATATCCTGCCCTGGGATCTGGACCCAGGGTAAGAGACACTCCAGGGACATATCCTTGCCACATGCCATCTTCACATCCCTCAACGCTTCTCTTTTCATTGGGGTTTATATGTGTATACAGTATACAGTATATGTATATATGCATATGAGTCAGGAAAGCTGCCAACAGCCAAAGTCATTGAAGAAACAAAATATAGTGAATAGAACAAAAGCAGCTTATTTGGGATCTGTGACACTTAAAGGGTTAGTCCATCCGAAATTAATAGTTCAGATTTTGGAAAATGCTGGAGAGTTCCTTTCTTCAATCCCAGGGACTCTATTGATGAGGTCTCTTGGTTGAGTTCTGGGGTCAGCACACCTGCTGAGGCCATGATAAGGGGTTCTGATGGATTTTGCATTTGTTTTATATTATGGAGAATGTAACTGGAGTAGCTGGAACACTCAATGATGAGTATAACACCCAAGACCTCCCCGGTGCGCAGGGATAATGGCAGCAAGAGCCCATTGTTGGAGTAACCCAGTCACATAAGGAGCCAGGAGCTAATGCCGCCCAATAGGTTCCACTTAAACTAACAAATCCCTTTCTAGAGGACTGACTCTTTAAGTGACAGTCCCGGGGCTGCATGGTTCTTGTGTCAGGAAGGGATTCAAAGAGGAGAATGAGGAGAGAGTCTGAAATTTGCACTGTTGCTGCTGTCTGTTTAGGGACTTTACTGTTCCTCTTGGCTGATTGCAAGGCATTCAGAGGGGTCCAAAGTCTTTCAATACTGGTGTTAATTCATAGCAGGAAAACATGAAACAGCCAATGCGTTTTGGGGCTTAAAGTTCTCTTCCTTCTTCAGGGCTTCGGTGTTCAGTAGTTGGGAGGACTTAGAATTGGCACAATCACCAGGATTACTTATTTGTTGTGTAAACGGTAAAAAATACCCAAGTTTGGTAAGTCAGCAAACGTCTGAGCCCCTTAAACATGTTGGCTGGTTTATGCTTCCTGTTATGAGATGACACGATGTAAAAAAAACTTTGGACTCCCAGAACCTTTGTATGGTGCTCTCTGTAGAGCTTCAACTCTGAGTCCTCTCCTCAAGGGGTAGAAAAATGGACACTGGCACCCCAAAGCTAATCTAGTACATCGTCTATTTATTCACGTACTTGTTGCATAGTCAAACACTAAGTACAACGTTTTCGGGGTCTCACAGGATCCCCTTCATCAGGCAAGCCAGTGATAAATGCATGTGATGCCTGACGAAGGGGATTCTGTGAGACCCCGAAACCTTGTACTTAGTGTTTGACTATGCAACATGTACATGAATAAATAGACATACTGGATTTGCTTTGGAGTGCCAGTGTCCATTTTTCTACTTGTATACTTTGACGGGAGCCACCCTGTATCTCTCCTCAAGGGGTGTCCTGTCTTAACCTGACTGACCTACTGAACCCAGTGCCTTGTTTCTCACTTGTTCTGTACAAGGCATTCTCAGTAGTGATGTCACATTAAAAGCATAGCAATGATTGGATTTAGTTTGGATAGAAGAAGGGGAAGGATTTAACTTCAACTAATTAGAATTTAACTAATAAGAATGTTATTCTTGTCTTTGACCCCATTGGGGAGACTTTCCCTTACTTCCTGTCCCCGTGACACAGGACAAGAATTAGGGGGGTGCAGTTGTCAGTCACTGGGACAGGAGGGCATGAAAAGAAGTCAGACATTCTAACCAATCAGCTCTCTACTAAAAATGTGTTTCTGTCCCCAGTAGAGAGATTTCCTGTCATTTATCCAGGAAGAACACAATCAGGAAAAAATACTAACTCATCATTGCTTGATCCATAACAGATTTTGTTCTGGCTGGATTTGGGCTTTAAAGTAGTATTAAACTTTTTTCAAAAATAATTCCAAATCAAGCAAATATATTTTATCTAGCAAAGTATTTCTTTACATTTTTGCCCAAGCACTTTCAGTCATCATGTTGTCAAACAGCTCCAACTCTCTCAGCTCGGCTTTCCTGTACTTCCTGCCCAGTACAAGATCACAAGGAATAGCACAGTCCCCAGCAGCTGTCCATCTACTAGCTTGGAGAACGGATGAACAGGGTGCAGGGGGGGACTTGAGTGGTTTGCCTTGCTGTGCCTGTGTATTTGTGGAGAAACACACACAGCTTACTAGCACACACAAGAGTGGCTCTATAGATCACTGAAAGGGAAAGGAGCCCCCCTAAAACAGGATATCAGGACCAGTGCCCAGGGGACCAGTTCATTCTGCAGGAAACTAAAACTTTTAAGCATCCATTGTAAGTGAATTAATCAGCATTTAAAATAGTTTAAGAACCCTTTGACTTTAATATCACTTTAAAGTCCTTGTTGGGTAGGATGCCTGCTTAGAAATCCTCCAGAGAAAGTTCTCCCCTGGCTTTGTCCTCCAGAAAATAAAGGATGAATGGAGAAATCTGCATTGCCTTCTGCTATTGCTGTATGCAGAAACAAGCAAGCGAACTCATAACTCAGATTTGGTTGAGTGATTGTGAGGTTTGGCCTTGAATATACATGAGCGAGTCCAATCGGTGCTTGTTCTATAACAGCCAGGCGGCTATTGTTCAGCGGTGTAATATATCCTGATTTAGTAAAAGGAAAACGGAAGCCTTTTTGCAGTTTTCTTTTATTTTGATGTATGAATGTGATCCTTGCCCAAAAAAAATCTTTATGGAAGGTCCCTACAAAAGAGGAGGTGTTATACCTACATCTCTGGCTGGCCGTGTCTCCTGTATTCACTCCATTTGATGATCGCGATTCACCATTCATCAGAATCTTCGCCATTTGACATTAAGATTTTTCAGACAGCAACAGAGTCCCTTTATATTAAAGGAGAACTATGAGGTGAGTGCTTTTCACTCACTCATAGTTCTAGCCGACCTGTGACAATGAGACTGTCACAGGTCGGCTCAGTAGATCGGGAGGTGAGCGAACACATGCCGGATGGATTCCCCCCTCCCCGCTCCGATCCACCAGCGCTGACTGGCGGAATGGACAGGGGAGGGGGCGGGTACAGCTGGCTCTGCCTCTAGAAAGGCAGAGTCAGCTGTCACTCACGCAACTGGGCGGATCTCGACATCGATGTCGGGATCCAATCCGGCTGCGGCGTCTCAGTATACCGCGAGCTGTAGCTCGCGGTATACTGAGCTTAGGGTGACGGGAGGACGATAGTTTGTGTCCTCCCGTTACCCTAGGGAGAACTATGGGGAAAACTCCTGACCCCATAGTTCTCCTTTAAAGGAGTTGTACAGTCCCAGCATATCCTCTCCTGTTATAACATCAGCATTGTAATAGGAATACATACTAGAGATGTTTCTGATAATACAATCAAAGCTTACTTGAAAAAAATCCCTTTTATGTAGTGAGCGCTGCCTTCCGTCTGCCCATCACTTCCAACAACTTCCTGGATTCCCAGTGTGCTTTGTGTCTTTTTCCCTGCTGCTTGATGTGATGCTATCTCGATTTCTCAAGACAACGTATGCCATCATGCATTGCTTCCAGCAAGCAATGATAATGTTACATTGTTAAGAGGTTGAGTTGTGGTTCATATGGCAGGTTCTCACACAAGATAAGTGCATATTCAAAGGGCTGAGTGAAATTGTGTCAGTCCATTGAGAAAGTGCATCCTACGGGAATCTTCAATAAGTAAGATTACAAAGTATGGTTATTAGGATTAGGATAGAATTGATGGAAATTCAATATAGAAATACAGATTTATTTTTAGTTTTTGACGATAGATACCCTTTAAATTAGGGATGTTCAGATACCAAGTACAGTACTCGGTACAAGTACACATACTTTTCCAGCTCCAGGACTAGACTAGAGAAAAATTAAATAGTTAAGAGGCAGCTATCATTTGTAAGGAGCACACGGAGCTCCTGGGATTTGTACATCCCCATTTTAATGCATTTTTTAAAAAATAAATATATATACGGGATACAACAATAGGGGCAGGGGCGTCCCAAGACCAGGTGTCAGCCGGTCTCTAGACCGGGTGACACCCCGCCGTGTCGCCATTGCGTGTTCGCGATGACGTCATCGCACACACGCGACCATCTGATTGATGCCTGCCGGTGGCCATCTTGGTGATGGACGCCGGCAGAGAGAGGAGGGGACGTTCACCCGGCGGGATGAGGTATGCCGTCGGGTCCCCTCCTCTCTCCTGACACTGAGTGCCCGTCTTTTTAGAGGGGGGTGACACCCCTACAATGGTGAGCATCCGAACTATGGAAGTTGTGCCCAAAAGCAGAGAAAAATACTAGTCACCAGTATATGCTGTAGACTCCCTGCAGCTGATCTTTTCCCTATTACTGGCTTTCCATGCCTTGTTCTGTTGTCTTTGCGACAGAGAAGCAGGACTTTACTTCCTCACGTCACATCTGCACCCCTGATGATTGCTGCTCTGATGTTTGGTGAGGAACTTATCACGAAACAGCAGGAAAAGGGAGGAAACACATATGCTCAGAATGAATAAAAGAGAGGCAGGGAAATCATTGCACTGCAGATCCTCAGGTACAGTTTCCTGTAGTTGTAGTTGTTTTATACGAGATTGCTGCATAGATTTGAAAGAAATACACAAAGGACCCCAAAGGGTTGATTTTTAACCAATCCGCAGGGCCGTTTGCCTGGTGAATATCTGTGAATGTTCGTCCTGTGCATATAAATGCACCAATAAATTTTTTTTAGTTTTTTTTCTTTACAAGTGTAATTCAATTTGAATGTTCTCATTGTAATACCATGGCAACTAGATGGAGCTGAGGAGTATAGAGCACAAATACTTATTTCCACCTGGTGGCCATAATATGATATTACAAGCAGAACATTTGAAATTAATTTCAATTGTACAGAAAAGGAAAAACAACTAAAGATCATTTGTTTGTTCATATATCTGCACAAGATGAACGTTCACAGATATTCACAAGGCAAACGGCTCCTTGTATTGTTTATAAATCAACCCCCCAAGTTTCAAATACAAATTTGTTTAGCCCAGAGTTCAACTTATATCTGGACAGGTTCTCTTTAATGTGTGGAAAAGTGTATTTTATGTTAGGTCAACTTTGAATAGCCAAAAGATTGCAGTTCTGTTGGAGAGAACCTGCATGTGTCCAAAAATTCAAACCTTTTATTAGCATGCAAAGTAGTTTTCTGCTGATCTTCTTGCTCTTGTAAGAAGTATAGTATAGTAAGAAACAAACTTCTCATTAATGCAAATTGTTTTTCTTTCACAGCCCAGATCAGCCCAGAAGCAAAGATATAGGAAACTGCGTGACTTGAACGTTCCCATGCTGGTACAATGGGACTCTGTGCTTGCCCTCCCAGAAGAGGGGTATAGGGCCGACCAGCAAAGACTGAGACCGTGTTCTCAAGCCGGATCTCATTTCATGTAAAGTGAGTCCTCATTGCTGGTCCCGCAGGACCCCGGACAATGGGGGATCAGGAAAGTGGGCAAACAGGATCCCCCGGTGCCCTTTCATTGCTTGTTATGCTGAAAGGCCGAACAAAGCTGAGGCCCCAATGACTTGGGTTACAATATGCTTATGAGTATAGAGGAGGAAGTACTGAGAAATGTATAATCTGCAGTCTAGAACCTAATGAAATCCTCTGTAATACACTAATTAACATGTGAGATTGTACAGTGCAGTGCCACAATAATGAACTGACTGATCAGTCAGTAACTGGCATGTGTGCATGAGATAGCCACATTTCAGTTTTAATGGTTTTGGATATCATTTTGCCCTCCGTCCCTTGTGAACTAATGCCCTCCGTCCCTTTGGAACTAAAATCCTCCGTCCCTTTGTTCTCCTCAGGTGTCCCTCTTTTTGGACATTGTTCCCGACTGGATCTGTGAGGTCACGTGACCAGATCCCTGCAAAAAAAAAAAAAGGTAAGTATAGTGAAATCATTTATTAAAAGAAGAACTCCAGGAATTTTAACAACTTACCCTTGCAATGGGGCTACCCACCACAATGCAAGGGCTAAGTGCTCATTTTGTCTAAAGGGCTTAAAGATTTACTTACCTGATCCTCAGTCCTGCCGGGCTGGTAGCCCAGTCCCTGCAGCCTCTTCTTCCCTGGGCTCCAGCAGTCTAATGAACAGTGATGTCATCACGTCTAATGCAGGTCCATTGATTTTTATTAGATGTAAGGACACCGAGGGACATTCTACAGCTAGGGTGAAGGTGGAGAGAGGCGAGTGCTGACCACCGTGGGAACGAGGATCCGGTCAGTATATCTGATTTTTATGAGCACCCTAGACAAAATGAGCACTTAACCCTTGCAGTGCATGGGGTAAGTTTTATCTAATCCCCGAGTTCTACTTGAAAAATGAATGCTGGGTGGGAGGACTGGGAGACCTCTATTACATGAAATTAGAGTTCACAAACACCAAATCAGAGAGTGTGGATCCCTTATTTGTATCTGGACAGGTTCTCTTTAATGTGAACTTTTACTTCCATTCAAGTAATCATGTGAAAAATGTGTTCATGGATTTGGGTTCAGAGCTGTTAACAGAGTGATGTCACAGAAGATAATATCAGTACAAAGGTTTATGAAGTGCCATAAAAACAGGCAACGGGCATGTTTTAAAAATATACAAAAGCGGCATAACACATACAGAGTTCCGAGCACAGCCGTTACATATGCACGTTTTTCTTTATATCATCTGAGATGAATATAATACATTATTGAGACACACGGTACCTTATATAGTCGCAGTAACGGAGAATTGAAATGACATACACAGTATATACTGTATATTAGATATGTGCCATTCGTTTCGGACAAATTTAATTAGTCCCCCTCGTTAATGAGTAAGGGGTAGTTGTTACCCTGCTCATTCACCAAATAAACAGTCAAAATTTAAATAAGCACACAACATGAAAAAGTCCTTTATTTGAAAAAAACAAAAAACCCCCACAAAGTCCATGGATGTAATCTATTGGTCAATCACGTCATCCTGCGATGTAGACCCACTTCAATCATGATGGATGATGGCCGGCGACTCGCTGAAAGAAAAAAAAGCGCAATGCCCGCCGACCCATCCAATCCTGTCAAACACCGCCGCAAAATGACAGCTCTGACCCGAATGTCAACAAAGGGGTGGAGAGAGTTGTGAGGTCACTGGACTTGCCCATTTGTTGGCATTTGGGACCAGACCTGTCATAATAATAACAACTCTGTTCCCGAATACTATTCGGGACTGGAAGCTGGGTTGTCGTTATTATTATGACAGGTCTGCTCCCGAATGTCAACAAATAGGCGGAACAAGTCCCATGACATCATGACTTGCTCCGCCCCCTTTGTTGACATTCGAGTCAGATCTGTCATTTTGCGGCTAGAGTTTGTCGGAATCGGACAGGTCGGTGGTTGTCGGGTATTTTTTTATTTCGGTGTCCCAAGTTGGTGGGCATCGTTCATCGTAATTGATGTGGATCTACATCGCTGGGCGACGTGATTGATCTTTATATGGATTACATCGATGGACTTTTTGGGGTTTCTTCTTTTTAAATAAAAGAATTGTCAAAACCTTTGTTGTGTTTTGTTTTGTTTTTCTAAATAAAGGACTTTTTTACGGCGTGATGCGTTTATGTAGATTACAATTTAAATGTTTATTTGGTGAATGAGTAGAATGAGTAACTACCCCTTACTCATTCACAAGGGGGGGGGGTTGGCATCTGGGTGCCCCTTTTTTTGAACAGGGGCAGCCAAATTCCTATAAGCCCACCCGGCCGAGGCCCCCCCAGGGTTGTGGGGAAGAGGCCTTTGTCTTCATCAACATGGGGACAAGGTGCTTTGTCAGGGGGTCTCCCCCCCCTGGCAAAATACCCTCCGCATGGTGAGAACATGTAGCTTGGTATGGTGCGGGGCTCACAATTAGCTACAGATACATGCAACTGCTGGGCAGGGAATTGCGTGGAAGTGCCCATGGCATTTTCTTTTTGGAAGGAGCTCAGGTTCGGACTGAGTCAATTGCATTGTATTACATTTTCATTTTTGGTTTTAGAAATGCTTCCCCGCAAGGAGGTCTCCTGTTACAACATGCTGCATTGTGTTATGCCTGAAGCACCACATTGGGTAGAAAAAGGCTCACTTCTGCTATTTAATACCCCTCACCGAGATCACATTACTGCCCACGTTAATGCCTTTTTCTGCTTTTCTCTCCAGGAGTACAGAGCCTTCTTTTTTTCAGGCATCATCCAGGTCAGTATCTACTTCTGTGACACAGTCATGTCAGTCCAGGTGCCTGGGTAGTTCTTGGCTGTGTTCACGACTATCTGGCACAGATCAGCCCCTCCTGCAGCTTCTCACCTTATGACTTGCTACAAAGTTACACTGATTACTGCGGGAGGGGAGACTGAGGAAAGGCTTCCTCCTGCCTGCAGCAGACTAATTAAACCTCTCACCCACTGGACTGGAGCTCAAGGAGGAACTTTCATTTTAAAAATGAGAACTGTTGCTGTATATTGTGACATGTCAGGAATTTATTCATGCAGACTTGTGAAGTTACTGACAGGTCCTCTTTAACTTGCTGATGCACAGTCTCACTATCAATGTTTCTCAGCTATAGAGATGACATGCAGCAATGCCAACTGCAGCACCCTGATAGGAATGAGAGGAAGAAGGCTACAAAAGCAGCAGGAAGTCTCTGTAACAGTCTGACAAAGTGATAGTATAATACACGGTTCTGGTCTTTAATTCTGTGTTTCATATTCGGGGTGGAGACATTTGCCACAACATCCAGACTTGACATGACCATACACTAAGAGTACATTCACCCCAGATGCATTGTGTTCCGGTCCGATTCTGGCCGGAACGCACTCCATCGCATTGTGGCCAGCTCACTTTTTTGTGGGGCAGGAGGGGGCATGGCGGGCCATTAAAGTGAATGGAACTGTAGCCTCGCAATGCGATCACCCGCATGGGATCGCAAGGCACATTGTGCCTGCGGTCCGATCAAAATGCTGCAAGCATCGCAGCGCACCGCATGCGATTGCATTGCGGCCGGCGAGCGTGGCTACTGTGCCATTCACTTCAATGGCCCGCCACGCCCCCTCCTGCCCCACAAAAAAAGTGAGCCGGCCACAATGCAATGAACATCTGGTGTGGACGTACCCTTATACGTCTTTAATTTATAACAGATTCCTCCATCCAGGCTGTTTACCCCCCTACCCGCTAGGTTATTGTATTCTGACAGCCAGCATCCGCAGCTGTCAGAATACCTGACCAGTGACTGCGGCTGATTGGCTGCAAGGGAGGTTGGTTTAGGGGGTTGTCATTTTTCCCTTGCCATGACATTTCATATTAAGAAAAATGTAATTTATTTGCTTACATTCCTCCTAATGTTTATTACACAGTTAGTGTATATAAGGATGTAGCTTGCAGTGACAGGTACACATTAAAATGCCATTCTACAGTGGGAAGAGGCAGACATCATGCATGTAGGCTTTGTTTGTTATGAGGAAGAACCTAGAAGTGATCTCTTAGCATGATGTTATTTGGGATGTGGCAATGTTATTTGGGATGTCGCTCATTTATTTTACAATGGCCATGACAATGTCATAATCCGAGGGTCACATTGTTGTACTTTGACAGGTGAATGAGATCATAACAGCAGGGCGATGTTTGCTTTGTATGATGCAATCCTGTAATGGGGAGTCCAGGGGCATAGAACAATCACCGTACCTGTGCCTTTAAATCCTGGATGTATTCAGCACTTAGATGAAGTCATCCTTATAAATACTGTAGATATAAATGGGAAGCTGAAACATAATGAAGTTCAGTGTAGTAGAAGCTGGCCTAAAGCCAAAGGATCACTTTTATTACAGCTGAACTCCAGCCAATCAGCTAGATACACAGATACACTATCTGTATGCTTGCCAAATAATGTGTATGTCTGTCTATCCGGGCCTCAGATATACACAGCTCTGCCACACAGGACAGCCCTGTCTGGAGGAGCAGAAGGCCTGACTTTCCTACACCCTTATCCTATATATTACACAGTATTACTTTTTTCCCTACTGTAACAGAATCTCATACTTTTTGTGTGTGTGTTTGTTAAATTCCTTTATTAAAGAAGAGAAGAAGATTTTTTTTAACGGGTGAAGTGGAGCTACCCCCACACTGCAAGGGTTAAGTGATCTTTTGTCCAGGGAGCTAAAATAACAAAGGTATCGAACCACAAGCTCTTAGACTTGGACTATTTTAATTAGTGTAGTGCTTTAATTCCTACATCTTCGGGGTTTCTCTCATCATGCATCCCAGGAAGAAAACTTTACAATATGCATATGCACCGTAGCGCATTCTCATGGAGCCGACTGTTTCTTGCAATTGGTCCATTCATGACATGCCATTGCACATGTGCATTATGAGGGGGCTGGCTGTAGGGTTGCCACCTGTCCAGGATTCACCCAGACAGTCCGGGTTTTGAATGCTGTGTTCGGGTTTCATGGCAGCAGAAACCCGGACATAAGATGTCAGGCAGACAGGGGCAACCAAAATTAAGATAAGGGCTACTGGCCCCCCACTCAAAATAGTCTCAACTGTGATATTTACGTATGAATGGGCGGCACTATTTACATATGAATAAGCCACGACTCATTCTCCCCAAAAAATGTCCGCGTGTGGCTAGCGTGTTCGGGTTTCACTTGAAGAAAAGGTGGCAACCCTATCTAAGGGTCGGCATCATGGCTGTTGGTGAGAACCAGAGAGAGACCAGCGAACGTCCGGCAGCCATCATGGTGATGGATGCCGGCAAAGAGAGAGTGGCAAAGAAAGGTGGCAACCCTAGCTGGCTGTCTCTTCCTGGTTCTTGCAGCTAGTCCCTTGATGACATGTCATGGCGCATGCACATTATCAGGGGGCCGGCTGCAAGAACCTCGGAGAGACAGCTGGAACCCTGTTCTGTATGCGCCTTGTACATGTGCAGCGCATACAAAATCAGCATGTGTGCATTTTTGCAATGCAACGCAGGTCACGCAACGTTAGGTTGAACTCGATAGACTTGTGTCTTGTGTCTCCTGACTAACTATGTAACTATGCCACCGCACGTCAGCACACCACAAGGAGCTGCAATGTGCTACAGTGCATAAAGTTCAATTAAGTTTTTCTTTTTTGTAATCGAGCTAAAAAAATAGAGCAGTCTGATGCCTTGCTGCCCCGACCCAACTCACGCTAGCATGTGTGCTGTATATGGAGCATAATGCCCACACACTGGTGTGAACAGTCCTTTAGGGTCCATTCATACGAGCCGCTGTGCAAAATGCAGAGTGGCTGCTGTGTGGTGCCCAACACAATGCCCGCTCCTGGCTCATCGCACTGTGCACTTCTTTTTTTTTCTTCTTTTTTTAGGTCTTTATTGAAATGTCACAAGTGACATTGCATTCCGTTTTACGGGCACAGCAGGGTGTGAGGTGGTTGTTCTGCGTCGCATCCCGCTGCACTGAAAAAAGTAGGGCATGCCTTACTTTTTTCAGCACACACCACCGCGTTTCTACTGCAACGGTGCCCATCCGTGGCAAGGCAAATTGCCTTGTCTTAGGGCTGATCTGGAAACAACGGCCAGCACAGCCCCAACGCATGTGGCATGAATGGACCTTGAGTGTTTAGCAGTCAGTGCTCGGAAACAAAAGGTAACTTTTCATTCTCAGCAGACTGATTCTGTCTCCGCAGGCTGCTGAGTGCTTTGAAGAGAAAATCCCCGGCTTTGTACTTCCATAGCAGGACTCCGCAATGTATATTTTTAGCTTGAACATGACCCCTGAGGAATGAGCTTCAGCAAGTTGTTTGACTCTGACCTCCAGGGGTGGAGAAGACCGCACCCCAATACGTTACATTTACACATAAAACAATTAGCAGGAACTGTCAGAAAAAAAAATGACATCTACCTCATCCGTGACCTGCCATCTGTAATAAATGCTTTGCATGCTTTCTGAGGTCATTGACAGTGAACACTCATAGCAGCCTATTGGGCCTCACTGACTCCATAGAAAGAGTATTAGAATAAAGAATGAATGGATGGTCTAAAAATGCTACTTTCCTGGCTGGCTCTGGCTTCTATTCTTTCTGCATCACTGGGGCATATTTATCAATTTGGTCACAATATCAGCGTCTATTAACTCTTTCGCTGCCAGCGACTTAAAGCATACAGCACTGGCAGTGAGCCCCTTTAAACAGACTCCTGCCAGCTATGTTTATCTGTGTAAGACCGAGTGTTGGCTTTACACTGGAAGCGATTTTGTCCGCTAAAAAGCTGTCAGATAGTTTCCAGGGGCCGGTAAAGAGAGTTTTCTCCACCTTGCTTCCCAAACTCCATTGCCTCCACTGCGGGCTCAGGGCCAGCATCATGTTTGTTGGTGGGAAGCAGAGAGAGAGAGAGAGACCTGCGAACGTCCGGCAGCCATCATGGGGATGGGTGCCGGCGGTCATCATGGTGGTTCACCCGGAGGGATAAGGTATGCCGCCGGGTCCTCTCACCTCTAATGCAGTTGGTGGGCTCAGTCCATGACAAAGTGCCCGATTTTTGAGTAAGGTTGACACCAAAATGACAGCCAGTCATTTTAGTGTTACCCCTTCTGATAGTGTGCTGTGCCGCACCCCCCTTGTGACGCCACTGGCAACGGTGACTGCATCACTTCCGGCTGCCATTCCCTGACTGCAGAAGCCAGGGAAAAAACTCAATGAGCATGATCTGTGCTTGATCAGCTTCACTGAAGTGCATTGGTTACATTAGGAGTCTAATAAACCACTAATGTCACCTTAAGGTGTACCATCACCTCTAATATGCTTGTGTGCAAAAAATGCAAAAACAGCTCTGGCAACAAAAGAGTTAAATGGCCGCATGCCAGATTTCTAGTGCATTTAGTGACAGATTTATTATTTATTTTGTTTTTATTACAGTGCCGACAATTTACATTACTTTACATACTGCACATTCACATTAGCTCCTGTCCCCAGGGAGCTTACAGCCTAAGGTCTCTATTTTACATGCATACATAACCTTCCAGCATGTCTTGGAGTGTGGAGAAAACCAGAGTACTGGTACTGAGTACTGATTTTTATATGTGACTCATTTTTGTAAAACTTTTTTTAGACTTATCTTTATTACTATCACACAGGCGGCTAACACAGCACAGATACAGCGATAGGTCCTCTTTATGAAGACCTCAGGGGTCACCTATGGAACGCAAAGAAGAAAATCATATAAATGAAAAAAATCATATAAATGACAATAATATTAATAATGAATACTTTTTTTACTATTAATATTAAATACATGTTTTATATATTTAATACATATAATATATTAGTACAAAGCATTTTTTTCCAGCCTTTCTTTTCGAACAATATGACTTGTAAATAAATACTTAAAAACTGAAAATAATAATATAAAATAAATATTGAATAATGTGCTAATTGATTATGATCATAATATAAAAATATATGTATAAAATGAAACTGAACAACATATGACTGGTAAAGGGAACAGCTACTTGTCTACAACAAAATGGCCGCTCCTTCAGCCCCATACAAGTCTTCTATCTCTAGCGTTCGGCGAGAGGGTCCACCAATAGGAGCGCCGCCATGCTGCGGATCCACCAATAGCAGCGCAGCGCGCTCTCTGTGTTCTAAGTGTGGCGGAAACGTTCTAGTCATTTGTGGTCTTCTCCTCTGCATCTGGCAGCGATGTCGTCCGTGCCTGGCTCTACACCGGGTAGTTTGAGGAGGAGTCTGGCGGAGCTGCTCGGTATATACTAAAGTTTATATATCATTCCGTGTTAGATTTGACCTATGAGCAGTCTGTGGTTTCCAGCTGTCTTACATCCACTAGCATGCCATGTGTTAACTTCTCGGCAGGGGTTGCCTATATAATCATGGCTGAAATAAACATACATCTGTATTTATCATTATTAGAGGCTACAGGAGCTGCCATTGCTTCCTTTTGATAATGCTAGATAACTAAGTGTTATGCTGATCCACAGGCTTTATTACTTGTATGTGTCACTGATAGGAAGCATGTATGCAGGTCAGGCAGGTTGGAGAAAAGTTGGGACCCTTGACTGCATACTAGTGTCAGGGTGGAGTTACCCTTTAAGACACAGGTAGCTCTCAGAGTTTGGGTACTGTCATGTGACACTGTTGCTATACTAAAGTTACCCAGACAAGATATCCCTGTATAGAGAGAGTGGAAATAATTATGTCCAATGATTTAAAATCATCACAAGCTGACACATCTGGAAGTATTGGTCTCCTGGGTCACCCCGTAGCGCTCACTGGTTCCTCTCGCTGACCTCACTTCACTACCCATCCTTATTCAGGATCTACAGCCGAGTGATACACAAATAAGATACATTGTTGTTAATAGTTAAGGTACCTGAATGCATTTTTAAGATTAAACTCCTGAGTTTAGTGTCACTTTAAGTGGACCTAGGGAGTGAAGCTTTAGGGCCTCATTAACACGAGAACAGGCCAGCATGTACAGCTCCGTGGTGCGTGCACGGGCGTATCAGGCAGCTCCCAGGAAGGACAGGTGCTGCGTGTGATTAGTACGCAGCTCCCGTCCTCCTTTATGGGAGTACGCCGTCCGTGCGGGTGTCCGTACTCGTACGCTGACAGGATCGATCCTGTCTGTGTCCGAGCCGGGACACCCGCACCCGTACGGACCTGCACTTGGGCTGAGCGTAGGGCGGTGTACGGCCGCATACTCCCATAGAGATGGACGGGGGCTGCGTACTAATCACACACAGCACCTGTCCTTCCCGAGAGCTGCCAGATACGGCCGCGCACACCGCACGGAGCTGTACGTGCCGGACGTTTCTAGTGTGAATGAGGGCTTAGGTTTGCAAGTTATAAGCAGTAATTCCTTATCATGGAGCTTTCTTGGCCCTGGCATTAGCTGGAACACCGCTGCCAACTTGTAATGACATCAGCATTGCTGCACCCAGTCTGCAAATACTGACATTAAAGATAAAATGTACAATTATAACTTTTGAATTTATAAATAGACGCTTGTTGCATGTTATGACAGTATTTGCTATTGAAAGTCATCAACAATTTAAATACAGGGCGACAAAAACTGTCAGATTTTTTTTTTTTTAATATAACGTGATATATTACAATTCCATTTTTTGCATTTGAAGTGGAACTCCGAGCAGATCTGTATAAATCCAGATGTGTAAAGAAATGTTACTTCAGTTATAATAAATGCCCGGATCACTGTACAGTACCATAAAATCAGTGGGGTTGTTTCTGCCGGTTAGTATAGCTTCTCCTGTACTTCTAGTCTGCCCAGCATGTGATCGTTAGGGGTCTTATGGAATACATGGCGTTTTGTGATGGGGGGAGAATGAAACTAGCATTCCAGGGCATATTTTTCTTTTTCGGTACTCACCAATACCGAGTGCCGGAAGTCCCATTCAGGAAGCCAGGTGGCATGTAATGACTTGCCACCTGGCTCCCTGATTAGCCAGGAAGCCGGGCGGCGTGTAAAGACTCGCCACGCGGCTTCCTGATTAGCAGGGAAGCCGTCCCCATGCTTCTCATCACTAGGTGACGAGAAAGCATGGAGTCTGCTTTCTGGCCAATCAGGAAGCCAGGTGCTGTGTAATGACGTGGCGCCTGGCTTCCTGATTGTCCGTGTAGTCAGCTCCATGCTCCCTCATCATGAGGTAACGAGGGAGCATGAAGCCGGCTTCCCGACCAATCAGAAAGACGGGCGCGGCGTCATTACACGGCGCCTGGCTGATTGGCCAGCTTCCGACCAGTCAGGAAGCCGGGCAGCGTGTTATTACATGCTGCCCGGCTTCCTGATTGGCCATGGAGCCAGCTTCCTGGCCAATCAGGAAACCGGGTAGCGTGTAATGACGTGCTGCCCAGCTTCCTGATACCCGAAGTATTGGGCTAGGCATCAGAGCATTTGGGCGCGTACAAATACTCGCCCAAATACTCAGCATCGGTACCGATACTAGTATTGGTGTCGGTGCATCCCTACTAAGCAGTACCCTAAAAGACTTACCTTTTGTCCGAAACTCCTCCTTAAAAATAGCAAGTCACTTCCTGGTATGTGAGTGTGTCTAGAAACTCCTGTGCTCATAGTGTCATAGCTGTATACCTTCTGTATAAGATCTCAGGCACTGCTGCCTCTGACTGCTAGACTTAGGAGATTCGGATTGAAGTTTGGTTACTTTTGTGCTGCTCACTGGTCTCCTTGCTGGAGGCTCTGACACGAGGAAGCAAAGCTCTGCCTCTACCAAGATGGCCGCCTCCACACAGAGTCACAGTGCAGAACAAAGCATGTTAACTCAGTAAGGGCTCTTGCACACGGGTGTTTCTACCCATACAAGTAAATCTTGCCTTTTTCCCACCAGGGAGTCACAGGGGCTGTGTACAGCCTTCCATATAAATAAATGACTGTACATACCTGTAGGCGAGTATGCGCTGGTACTTCCGTATACCTGCACATACACGCAAACATACGACCAAGCACACACACAGGCTGTATCCTGAGTTGTACACCTGTGTGCATGCATGGAAGTACTGGCGTATACCAACCTACACCTGTGTACAGCCAGTGGTCTCTATTGAATGCTGTACGCAGCACCCGTGTTGTGGAGCCATATATGGCCAGATTTATGTTGTACAGTTGTAGGCGCCCATGTGCATGAGCCCCAATGGGGAAACAATATAAGGGGCACAGTGACAGGGTCTCTTTAAATTCCTAAGTATGTCTCTTGTGTACTTCTCCAGTACAACCCACCTGATCGATGGGGATAGATTTGCACCCCTCATCTCTGTAATCCTGAAATTGGATTGTTTTGTGGTATACAAGGTCTGTGTACTCTGATATAACTGTATAAACTCTCGCCATTGATTTGCAGCCAGCAGGACCAGAAAGCCAGACAGAAAAGCTGAACACAGCAGTAAAAGGATCCAGGAGGCGGCTGTGTATTTGCTGAGCTGTCATCAGGATGTGAATCAATTTCTGCTGGAGGTGAGGGCTGCTGAAGCGTTGAGGATGCTATTTACACACAACAGCAGAATTGTTCCCGGGTACGAATGGAGGAACACACCGGCTTTATAGCTTGGCCACATCGAGCTTGTGTTGTGGTCTGAGTCAGCACCTGCAGTTGTCATTTTGTAGGTGAAAGGGTATTAAAGTGACCCTGTCGCCAGACAATGTGAACAAAAATCTTTCCATAAGGTTGTATGTGCATTGAATTTATTTGATGCATGATTTTTGACTGTACGTAAACGCCTCCCTTGTTTAGAAATACAACAACTCTGAGACTGCTGCTGGGTACCTCCATATTGAATATGATCTCAGCAGCCCAAGCACACCCAGAGCTGTCACTCAAGTAACACTCTATAGCATCCCCCGGGGAAGGGTGAAGGAGCTAGGCCAGCACAGACTGTAATGAAATACTCCCAGAAGAGGAGAAGCCTATGATGTTCAAGGAGAGTGCTAGAGAATGGGCTGTGCCAGGTGTAATCAGATCCTAAAGTAACTGCAAGTGAATACAAATCATTTATAGAAAAGAAAAACACTGCAAGTAAACGTGTAAAGCACTTCATGCTTCTGTGCTTTTACCTCCATTTTTATAAGTAAGCAACAGGTTCTCTTTAAAGGGGAACTTCGGAAATGTAAAATGTTAACCTCTGCAGTGGAGCTCTCCCCGCACTGCAAGGGTTAACTACTCGTATTTCAATAGGGGCTCAAATAAAAAAATATATATATATACTCCCTCGATCCTGTCTGACTGCTAGACCCGTCCCTGCTCTGGCAGTCTAAGCCCTGCTGACGTCATCATGTCACCCCATGCACCGTAATTAGATGTGAGGATGCCGCAGGACATAGCACAGCCGGAGCGGAGGGGGGGATGAGGTGAGCAGGACTGGGGATCAGGTGAGTATATCTTCTGAATGCCGGCCCCTAGGGATAAAAGAGCAGTTATCCCTTAAGGTGGCCATACACTTTACAACCCTCGCAAGACTTTTGTCTTGTGAGGGTTGTAATGTAATAAAAAAAACGTACGATCTGCCCATCTTGGACAAGCAGATCGTATTTGTGATCATCGCAAGCCCGCCCCGCTGAGGGGAGGGCTTCCGATGACTGCAATGCTGAACGGGCAGCGTGTGCTGCAGTTGTCGAACAAGCAGGCTACTAACCCGGGCTTTCCAGCCTGTTCGGAAGACGTGCGACCGTACAGTAGAAACGGTCGCACGCTTTTCATACACTTTGCGATTATCGTACGATCGCGGGATTTCCCCGTGATTCTCGTACGATAATCGTACAGTGTATGGGCACCTTAGCAGTGCGGGGGTAGCCCCACTGCAAGGCTTAACTTTTTATACACCTGCAGTTCTTCTTTAACCTCTTGCCGTCCGCCCGTAGTAAAAAAACGGACGGACGGCACCGCTGCATTGGCGGATTCAGAACGGATGCATACAGGAGCACAGACTACCACTCACAATAGGCACAGGTGGTGTGCAGTCCCGGGAACTTATGTGCACAGATCTTATGGACAGAGACATATTTCAGGTGGTTTAACTCTCCAAAATCTAAGAAAAATCAGTAGACACCCCCTTCTGTAGACACCCCATGTAGGTGACCCCAGTGATAGTATTCTTGTGTGTTCAGAATGTAATTTCATTTCTAATTTCAGATACAGGATCCTCCTTGTAAGAAAGTTTGTGATGGTGAAAACTCAGATTCCAAACATCCTCCGAAATCTGCCCTACTTCCAGCATCATTTATTGGTAAGTAAAGTTTACTGCTGGCCTCTTGACTCACAATGATAATTTGCTGTCTAAACCTGAGAGGAATGTTAAATAGAAGTCTGGCCAAAACATTTTTTCAGGCATCTGCTATAAATCTTGTTTATTTTGACAAGTGGAGTCTTATGGCATCTTTTTGTAACATTGTTGTTTTAAAAAAACTGTAATTGCAGCAAAATATATTTACCATCTGAATAGCTAACCACATTCTCAAAGCCCAAGTTACAGAACTAGATATGCCGTCAGATAGGCATTGTACTAACAACCTCCATTGCCCTGTTTTAGTAGTTGTGCTTTGTGTCTGAATAGGACTGCACAGTCCAATATAAACCAGAGTTAAGGTGCCCATACACTGCACGATTCTCGTACGAGAATCGTGGGAAATCCCGCGATCGTACGAGAATCGTGCAGTGCGAATGAAGACGTGCGACCGTTTCTACTGTACGGTCGCATGTCTTTTGTCTAAGGAGCATGCTAGAAAACCAGCCGAAAATCGTACGATTTTCGGCTGGTTTGAATGATGCTCGGGAGACAAATGCCGAACGGGCCGGTGTGCGCACGGGCACACTGCCCGTTCAGCATTGCGGTCATCGGAAGCCCACCCCCCACGCGGGCGGGCTTGCGATGATCGCAAGTACTATCTGCCTGTCCAAGATGGGCAGATCGTACGTTTTTTAAATTACTTTACAACCCTCGCAAGACTAAGGTCTTGCGAGGGTTGTAAAGTGTATCGCCACCTTTAGACCCGGTGCTGTCAGTAATCAGCACTTAGTGACAGATCTGGTGAGACATGCCCCCCTCCCCTTCTTCATAACACAAGTCACATGAGTACAGTTGGGTTGAGGAGCACTACAGTGAGGGAGCAGGAAGCAGCATTGTCAATGAGAGAAAAAGGTATTTTAAGGCATTGCCTGGTGACATGTCATGACACATGGGGTACAGGTCTATAAAGATATAAAATGTCCGAGACATCAGCTGGGTTTTACCTCCTCTAGACAATTCATATGCTGCTCTGTATCCAATTTCCTGTTCCCCAAATAACAGATAAGTGCCTGTAATTAGGCTGTAAGCTGTCAACAAGCAGACCTTACTAGAGGCATCTTTCCTATGCTTCCTTCAAGAAAAAAAAAAGGTTTACACACATTTCCACTTTATGAAGTCACCTGAAACAGATAATACACCTGTGTTCTTTTCTTTATTGTCAGGTTCCACCTTAAGAGATCAGGCGTTACATCTGGGCATACCAGCTGATGTACTTGGTGCAAGAGCAGCTGTCTCTAACATCCAGCAGATCTGCCCTAATGTAGGAAACAACACGGAGGAAGTATGGCTCAGCCAAGACCAGCGAGTGAGTACAACTGAACATGACCATTTAACATTCATGGAGCATCTTCCAAATTCTTTATATCAAATCCCATTACTGAAAGCCTCATTCTGACTGGTTGCTATAAGTTGCTGCAATTTATTAGTACTTTATTCTCTATTGATTCTGGATTGATCGGTTAGGATTGATATAAAATGTTTTCTAGTGAGCTGACTTTTACTCCTACAGCCTCTAGCTACTTTATTTCACTACCTATTACCAATATAGTTTGTTATTATTGTAATACTATCTGAGTTTCTTAGGCATGCAGTTTATGTTATATTAGGATAGTGCATAATTATAATTAATAATGTGTATGAATTAGAGATGTTCAGATACCAGTCCAGATACCAGTGCAGATACTTGGCATTTTCATGAGAACTACCAGGGTTGCAACGGTTGCAGCTGGGACCTGGCTCTGGCACTCCACCACTGTCCTGAAATCATTAGTCTGTATTGTTTTAGAGAAACTGTCACATGACAATAAACAAAAATGTACCAGTACTTGTATCTGTGAGGACTTGGACAAGTATTAGTACTTGTATTTGGAGAACTGGTATCGGTGCATCCCTAATATATATTTATTCAAAAAACCCCATACATTAAAACAGGAATGTACAAATCAGAGGAGCTCCGTATGCTCCTTACAAATGACAGCGGCCTCCTAACTTTTGAATTTTTCTCTAGTCTAGTCCTGGAGCTGGAAAAGTATCTGTACATGTACCGAGTACAGTATTTGGTATCTAAACATCCCTAGCATGAATAACCAAAACCTTTTTTCTTAGTTTTAGGTATATTAGGAGGAATAGGTTACAACCTCTGGCAGTTTATTTTTTGCTGTCTGTGTCCTGTTGCAGAGTTTTCTCTATATTTCCTGTCCTAGAGACGCAGTAGGAAGTGAAAGGAAATCTCCAAAGTGAGGGGAATTCCCTTGTTAGACAGCTGTCAGAACAACAGGTGTCCCCATTGGAAGAAATCCTCTTCTCCTGTTCTGGCGAAAAGTGTAAAATGTTGGATTTTGATTCACCTTCTGTTTCAGTGACAGTTGGCAGCAGGACAAGGAGAGAGGGTGGGTCTACCTAGCACAGGGATCCTGGTAGCACTAAAGCCTAGAGCACTCGAGGGGTAAAAAAAATACCCGTGCAGTGGGGCTCCCCCTGCACTATGAGGGTTAAATGCTTGTTTTTGCCAAGGGTACCCGGAAAAAAAGAGTTTTACTTTCATTATCCTTTGCTCCTCCAGCTGCTGGCGTCCCGCTGCAAGGGTAGGTTTTTATTTTCCCCAGAGTTTGGCTTTAAACCCAGCTCCAGCACAATAACCTTACTGAATTAAAGTGACACTATACTCGGGAGATAAATCTTAAAAATGCATTCAGGTACCTTAACTATTATCAAAAATGTATCTTATTTGTGTATCACTCGGCTGTAGATCCTCAAATCATCTCTGAATTGGTGCCAACACTGTCCTTCCTTCTGAAGGGGGGCTACTTTTGTTCCCCATGGTCCCTGTGTGTTGTAAAGTAGATACCGCTCCAAGCTCCCTCCCGTGATGGACTACAATCTCACGTTTAGTTTACTAATTTGTAATGAGATTTTTAGTTCATCACAGGAGTGAGCTTGGAGCGGTGACTACTTTACAACACACACAGGGACCATGGGGAACAAAAGTAGCCACCCTCCAGAAGGAAGGACAGTGACGGTCCAGCTCTTGTTGAACTTCTGTGGATTTAGAGCAAACAAACTGTTCAACTTGCTTCACTTTGGTAAGATATTTGTGCCTGAACTTGGGCTTTAAACTTTTCCTACTCAATCCAAAAATAAAAATAAAGGTTTGGCTGTAAATACACTTCTAACTGGTAAACTGTCACATATGAAGCTATTTGTTTAACAGAATGAAGCAGTCAGAGCGCTTTTACAGTCTTACTGTAGTAAAAAAGAACAACAACAAAAAAAAGTGAATCTGTAACATTTGAAATATCTTTAAGAAAGCGGAAAGCTCAGTCAATGCATTATTTATATCAGGCTGGTCCCTTATACGAGTATCCAAAAAAGATCACTGTAAAGTTTTAAGTCTCTTTAATATTTCAGTATGTCCTTTACAAATCCGAACGATATTCCACCACTTTAATATGGACGTATCCCCCATATTCCACTGCTCAGACGTTAGGCTGCTGATGCATGTATAATGACTTTGACTCACAAAGAAATTTTGGAACATGGAGGTTAATGTTCTGGCACTTTCTTGAGGTTAGGGAATGGCACCTTCTCTGGGGCTGTAAAGAGTAGTCATACACAAGTATTGGACATAGCTGATAATCCCTCATTTCTATCATGTTTCCACAGGACAGGTTGACAGCTTTTCTGAAGACACTGAAAGTGCTGATGGCAGAAAATTGTTTCAGATGCTCCGTTTTCTTAAAGGAGATGTGGGAGCAACCGGTGAGTTGTGCTACTGATATTGGTGCACATTATTTTTTTAACGGGCCATTTCTTACATCATAGTTGTTCATTTCTGCTCTGCAGCGCCCACCAGTGTTAGAAGTCGTGTGGCACCTACACAGTATGGACATAGTGGATATAGAGGACATACTAGAGAGGTACGATTTTATTTTTATTTTTTTATTATAGGTATTTATATTGTGCCATTTATTTACACAGCACTTTACATACTATTTATTCACACCAGTCTCTGCCCTCAAGGAGCTTACAAGCTAAGGTCCCTATCTCTCATGCCTACATACACATACTGGGGCCATTTAGACAGGAAACAATCAACCTACCAGCATGTGTTTGGGATGTGGGAGCAAACCTGCACAAGCAAAAGGAGAATATAAAAACCCCATGCAGATAGTGTACTAGTTGCCAATGCGAACTGTAGAACCCAGGGAAGCAAGACATGAAGTGCTAACTACTGAGCCCCTGTGCTGCGCAACCACTGAGCCCCTGTGCCGCGCAACCACTGAGCCCCTGTGCCACGCAACCACTGAGCCCCTGTGCCGCGCAACCACTGAGCCCCTGTGCTGCGCAACCACTGAGCCCCTGTGCTGCGCAACCACTGAGCCCCTGTGATGCCCATAAGATTGACGTGTGTGTATTGTATTGTATGAAAGAGCATTCAAAGAAAATTGCAGCAAATCTGAAATCGCAGTGGATGGGAAGCTAAAGGGAATTTCATTATGAGTGGAATATACTGTAGGGTAAAGTTGAGGTGCCATTCACAATGATTGGCACCAAAATAGGACACATTCCTTCATGTATGTTGCAGTAATGCATCTGAAGGGGCCCTGAAATACCTAATTAGACATGTCCTTAAACAATTTTTTAGAGGCAACTCCTGACATCTGCTCTCGAGATTCTGTTCCCAGATCAGCAGTAATAATGCCTGTTTTATAGTTTCCAAATTGTAAATGACATCAGTGCAATACAATTCCTATGAGCGTTGACATGTTGTTTGTGTTCAGTTGTACAGACATGAGCTGTGCTGTGGCTTGGTTCTGCACGGAAATGCGGGCGCTGTGTCTTCACATGGAAAATTCATCTGTTGATCATGAGTATGTGGAACAGATCATATCTAGTAAGTTCTCCAGTATCTTATTTGAAACACAAATAGGAACCTGTACGTCCTTATGCTTCGCAGTATCAGGGTTTTTGCCAGGTTGTGTGCTTGGTACACTGACTTTTACTTCCAGGTTTCTATGTTATCTAAAGTTTTGAACCTTTGAATTTATAGACCTGTTGGCTGTGCTGATTGGAAGAGCTTTTTGTCAGTCGTATTCCTCTGTAAAGAATCCAGAACAGTCCAAAATGACCAAGGTATACCATATTCCTTCTTGTTTTACCTTGTCTTGTACTTCCTGTTGTGTTTTATAACAGACCTATCTCACTGTTTTAGATCTCGCTCTCCATCCTGGATGCAATGCTTTCATGTAAGTACCCAGTATATATCCACAGCTAATGCATTTCCTTTGTTCTATGGTGGCAGATGTTTTTACAGTGTGAGACCTGTCTGTGTTCAAAAGACCTGTACAATGCCAGGACCCTCCTCTGTCCACTCTGTAAGCCAATAGATGGGGAGGTTACATGCGTCCTTTGCTTTATAGAAAAGAAAACAATCAACTGTTGGTTCCAAGATTATTTGCAATTTTTAGTTAATTGTGGATAAAGAGAACCACCAATTTTAATCATCTGAATCTGCATTTTTGAGTTGTTATAACAGGGCAGCCTTACTTCTCTGGGATTACCTTTTTGTTTTTTATTTACCTGTATTCTCTCCCTGTCAGCAGAAGTATCAGGCTTCAAGGCCATCTTATTTCTTACAAAACAACACCGGGCGCCTTTCCTGGTGCAAATAAACCTTTTATTAATAAAAAGAGGTATACAAAGATATATACTCACAAAAGAAGCATTGGTTAAAAGCGTCAAATGGACTGATGATCCTTAATGACTTTTAGACTGTGAATACACGCTGGAGCGATTGAAGGAAAATCAAAGAGCTCTGCTTTCTCACAGAGTCCCGCTACCACTGCTGGACGCGTTTTCGGGAACACGCCCCCTTCCTCAGAGCTGTCTGAAACAGGGCAGCCTTCACTGGACCATAAAAAGCATTTTGGGCTATAGGAGGGCTTCGTTTATTTGGCGCTGGTCGCTATCTTGGAACTATCTTATTTCTTGCCTGAGTTCAGGGGTAGTAACTAGGGATGTCCCGATACCGATGCGAGCATCGGAATCGGGCCCGATACAGGGCATTTTGACAAGTACTTGTACTTGTCAAAATGCCCCGATGCCTAGCGCCGAAGCTTGCACTGTTTTTTTTTTTTTTTTTAACCTTCCGTGGTGGCTGGGGTTGGGGTCTTCTGGGCAGGCTGGAGGAGCATTGCGTCACTGCTGTGGGCAGAGCTCCAGGTGGGGTCTAATGTAGTTGGCTGGCGACTGCCCAGAGGACACCGCCTGCAGCTGTGCCCACAGCAGTGACGCGATGCTCAGCCTCTCAGCGCCGCCGCCGGGTCTAATGTAGTTGGCTGGCGACTGCCCAGAGGACTCCGCCTGTAGCTCCGCCCACATCAGTGATGCAACGCTCCTCTGCTCACCCTCTCAGCGCCGCCGATGTCGTCCTCGCATGAGGAGGAAAAATCATGCGGCACCCCATGAGGCTCCATTGAACAGGCACCAGTAAGTAAGGGCCTGTGCTGCTGAGATGGCAAGTGGGGTAGTTTTTGCCACTTTGCCAGTATTGTATTTATAATCTGATTGCAAGTGTACATTTACTTCTTCATATAGAGTATTAGGTTAAATCATGATCTATAGTATACTACATACATAACATGCAGTTGTACTATGGATCGTGATTTAACCTAATCATGTTAGCAGGGGAATAGGGGATAATTGAAAAATCTATTGCTGTAGTGTACTCTATATGTAGTACATGTACAATACTAGCAGAGTATAATTGTAAATGTATTGTCTGCACTGTATTAGCAGTATATACTCTATATGTACTACATATAGAGTACATATAGAGCACACACTGCTAATACAGTGCAGACAATACATAGCCCTGTACTAGGGATCATTTAATCCATTCATGTTAGCAGAGGATAATTGTAAATGTATTGTTGCAGTGCACTCTATATGTACATGTACTATATACTACATATAGAATGCACTGCAACAATAGATTTACAATTCTCCCCTGCTAACATGAATAGGTTAAATCATGATCCATAGTACATAACATGTAGTTGTATTATGGATCATTTAAAGTCACCTGTCCCTTTAAGAAAAAGTATCGGTAATTGGTATCGGCAAGTACATGAGGGGAAGTACTTGCACTTGGGCCTGAAAAAGTGGCATTGGGACATCCCTAGTGGTAACAGCTCTGGTGTACATTTAAAAAAAAATTGTTGTATAACAAAGCTGCTGTTAGGAAGACATGAAAGAAAACTAAAGAGTTTGGTAAATTAAAGTTTTATCCCACTTCCAATGACCTGGCCTGAGTGTCAGCAATATCGAGCCGCACACTGGGCTGATATTTCTCCTCTAAAAGGGGGTAAATACAGGAGCAACACACATACCTGTCCTTGAGAAGCAAGGCTACTTTTTTAACACGAGTTAAGGACCAAAACCTTAAAGTGAATCTGTAGGACAAGGCATTCATTGGATTCAGTTATCTGCTCCCTCTCCTGCTTCACATACTTATTTACATTTTCTTTGCTTCTCTTTGTTTGTTGGGAACAAAGATAAATACTCCATACTTCTGGGTATGGGGGCGGTTGTGACAATCTCTTCATTAGGCCTGTGTCACGACTTGAAGCTTACCCAGGGCCTCTCTTTTGTCCTAAGGGCTAATCGAAGTAGGGGACGGAGAAGAAAAAAAGATGAGTATTTGAAGCTGTGGAGTGAATCTGTTGCTTTGCCGTAAAAAGTAAGATTCATATGCTTACACCTGCCCTATTTATAACTAGTTATCTTTAAACTGCAAATTGGCTTTTAAGCCTGACTGGGTCTTTAATTCTACCTTTATTTATCCCCCTGAGGTCAACTGGGGTTGTTGGAAACACAGCAGACCTTTGGTCATGTCATATAAATACCACAGCTGTAGATTATTAGTTGCAGATAAAAGGAAGGCTGCCTTAGAGGTATGATGATTGGATCATTTAAATGGTTTTCTAGCCAATAAGTCAATGTGAACCCAAAACTGTTATGCAAATGTAAGTCACGTGTTTTATTTCAGGGCTCCTTGATGCAGTTGTAGAAGCAGGAAGTGGTCAGTCATACAAGCCAGGAGTTGAACGACATTGGTAAATTTCCCTTCTCTACATCTTCAGTTGCTGATTTTGAATTGTGCTGTCAATTCAGTCCTGTGACTGTGTGTGAAGCCATATTTCTGTAGTTGATAAATTGCTTACAGGAGCTATTGAAAAGAAGCAATTATGTACGATTTACAGTGGTGCCTCGGTTCACAAACTTAATTTGTTCCACAATTCTGTCCGCGAAGCGAATTGGTTGCAAACCGAATCAAACTGTGATCAGATCGCGATCTTGATTAGAGGAAGCCACGACCATGTATCAGAGCAGAGAAGAGGCCGCGGTTGTGTTCGTCACCCGATGCGGAGTTCGTGAACGGAAGCAAAATTTTGCCAAACTTCCTGTTCGCGAACCGAATTGTTTGCGAACAGAAGCGTTCGTGAACCGAGGTACCACTGTATCTCTGTTCACAAATCATAATACAGGAAGAAAACTCACTATTGCTACTGCTAGTTTGACTGCTTTGCAACCTTATGATGCTGTCCCTGATCTCTTGGTTGATCGTGCGGCTAAAAATCATGTGAATGTTTCCAAAATGAATGCAATGTCTTACTGACCAATCAAATGATCGCATTTGATTTTAGTTGCACTGGTCAAAGAGAATACAGGTAAAAACCTTAACTCAAGGCAGATATAAGAGACCCAAATTAATGCAGCTTTGTATTCATTAATGCAATTATTAATCTATGTTTTTCAATGCAACAGGTGCAGGTACCCGAGTTTGACTTACAAACCCCTGTACCTCTGAGCTCAGACTGCAATAGGGAGAATCAGCACAAGGAGCAAGGCATCTTTGCTTCCTCATGTTCCTGTGCCAATAGGAGGAGAGAGCAGAGAGGCAAGCTCATCATTCTGCTACTTTTCTTTTACTGTCCAGTCATTGGATGGGAGAGGGACAAGACCAATAGTGATATGTGACTGCAGCAGAGAAAAATCAGCTCAGGGCCCTCCTTACCATCTTGTCTTGAATTGTGATTGTAATGCCTTCCTTATATTGTAAAGCGCTGCGAACACTGTTGGCGCTATATAAATGCTGTATTATCATAATAACTGCCCTGACAGACAGGACTGTGCTGTGCTGAAAGGTTACGTTTATCTCAGCGCTGGATAGACAGAAATACAAATCCTTTGACAGGTAAAGCACCTCCCTTACTATATATGTACTTCATCTGTGTGTTTAGTTGAGTAAGCTTTGAGTAAGGATATGTTAGCTTAGGTGAATTAGTCAACGCTGAATTATTACTAATATGTTCACCTTTAACAGATATGAACTGTAGAGTGTCATTGACTGATATTTCTGACCATCCCTCTCTGGGTTTTTCTGTGCTAGGATTGAAGGAGGCAGACATGGAAACAAAATCAGACAATTATATTAGTGGTATTTTGATGTTCTACAATGCTAACAACATAAAATCACAAAAGATGGAGAAGACATCAGTATGAGAGGTGCAGAGAGGCACACACTGTTTTTTATCTGTCTGTGCTTTATCAAGAAGGTCAGGTCTTCCAACCACCATATGACACCTTTTGGGTACCTTAAAGGAGAACTATGAGGTGAGTGCTTTTCACTCACCTCATAGTTCTAGCCGATAGGTAGTAATAATATGCTCCATGTTTTACTTTGTTAACCCCGGTGTTCCGTCTTCTGCTTCTCTGCAGGTTAATTGCCTATAAAGTCTCCAGATACAGAGCCCATGTGATTCCAGAATCTCTAGAGGAATTCTTTCTCCACACGCTCAGTCAGACGCTTACCTATAAGCCGAAGCTGAAAGGTAACATGTCCCTTACAAGGACACTTTAAATAACATCACATAGTAAAGGAATAAAACTGCTAATGCTGCTTAGAAAACGCTCCAGAAGGTCTTTCCAGTTTACATTTAATCCAAGTTTTATATAATGCTACACACTCAGAATCTGCCTTTCTGGACATGTGCTTCTGCGTGAACAGCAACCTCTTCTCACATGACTGAAATTATTTGCTCCAGTGTCAAGATCTTTTCAGCTTTCCTCCTCAGGATAAGAATGTATTCATGGGGTTTGTTTAGGGTATGAGGAAGGATTAGGGGACAAATGTTTAGGATTTAGGGCTCATGAACACGGTGTGTTTGGGAGTAAATATAGGGGTGTTTGCATACAGCAAACATACAGGAAATCTTCCTCTGACCAGCAGTTCCGGTATGGGGGGTAAGAATCGGAGCATTTGGGCGAGTACTCATCCAAATACTCCATAATGGTACCGATACTAGTATCAGTGCATCCCTAGTCCTAATAAATACTTCCAGTGTCCCCCAATAGACAAGAAAAAAAAGGATTTTTTGTATTCACTGTAAAATTCTGGTATTGGAGTCCATTGAGGAACCTCCCTCTTAGTTTATGATCATACTCTTGGTACTGCTTTGCTACATTCCTTAGGCATGTTGGTAGTAGAGGGGTTATCCTGCGCTGGCCTACAGGTTTTTGTTTGTCATTGTCCAATCCTTATGTAGGTGGCTGTATAACCCATCAGTTAAAGACTTTCTGTGTCCCTCAGTAGACTCCAAGAACAGGATTTTACGTTGAGTAAAAAATCCTGTTTTCTTGTACTTGCTAAAAGTGTTTAACCTGAAAAAGAAAACGAATGCAGTCCCCACATATAAGGACTGGTAAGTTTCAATCAATTACAGTTTTGTTCCTAGGTTTAGATATCCTTTACTGTTTGCATACTGTAGGCTGCCATTTGCAGAAGAGAATAGTGGATTGTATAGTTCAGGCAATAGCATGACCACTTTAAATTTGATGTTTATAACTGTTTTGTAGCTGCAAAGGCAAGCCAGGAACATGAGGATGACGGGTTTTAGTTTGATCATTCTCCTGAATACATTACAGTTACAGAGCGACATTTGTAACAACAGAAATGTATTATATCAGTCAGTTTCCAGCTGTAAAGATACATACAAATTATCCTGTTTAAAAGTTGCTTTTAACCTCATTTGTTTTGCTTAGTTTCCACCAGAGGTATTTAACCCCGGTGATTGATTTAATGTCTTGTATGTCTTTGAATTAGCTGGTAAATTGATTTTTTTCCCTTAGTTTCTGACGCCATCCGATTTCAGGGGAACTGGAGCTTTGTAAAAACATGCCCGTTGTTGATGGATTTGTACCGAAAGGTATGTAAGGCAGTAAGAATATTGACAAGAGTTGAATATCTTTCCTGCAGATATTGCTGCTTAGTTACCATGTACTGTGGCGGCCAGTCACATGGCCAATAGCATAGGCATTGGTCACATCATCTCTGGCAAAGAAGAGCATCAGTTAATCAGTGGCTGTGTTTGTGCCCTGATTTTCAGCAGATGTCACATGACCATGGTTACATTTTTATAATTTTCAGTGAAAAATATAATAATTTTACAGTCAATTTTAGGTCATCTGCTTTATTGAATAAGCCTGTAGGCTGGTAGTAATATATTTTATTTTCTGGTCTATTGAAGGTCACAGTACGTTTTAAACCTTCAAGTTATATTGCCTACAGGAGGCTTGGACACTACTAATTTGGGCCCGTCAAGGAGCAGACTAGACGGTCCATGGCTTGGTGGATTAGTAATCCGGCTCTGGAGTTGGGGGAAGTCCTTCCTTCTTTTCCTTTAGAAGATTCTCACGGTGGATGACAGTGTGTTGGGATGGGGAGTCCTGGGCATCTTGTTGGTGCAGGGGAATTAGTTATCGCATGAATCTTGGATCTCAATAAACATTCTGGGGCCATCCCATTCGGATTAAATCAGATAATGCCACAGTGGAGGCTTACATCAACCATTGAAGAAGCATAAAAATAGGTAGAGCAGATCCTTTCCTGGCAGACCTACATGTTCTAGCCTTGTCAGCCATGTACATTCCAAGTGCAATTCATTGACAGGCAGAATTACTCAGCCAAAAGTGTCTTGCCCCCGGAGGAATGGTCCCTTCACCTAGAGGTTTTTCAGGACCTGTGTTTCTGGTGGAGGACACTGAATGTGGACCTCCTGGCCCTTAGGTTTAACAGCAAACTGGACAGGTTTGTATCCAGGGGCAGAGATTCACTGGCATAAGCTGTGCATCATCTAGTGACTCTGTGGGATCAGTACACCCTGAGCTATCGCTAGTGGTTCCATGGGATCAGTACGCCCTGCGCCTCCCCTGAAACTTGGAGCTTGTCTGCTCCACAGGATCGCGATTCTGGTGATCCATATTAGCCCAAGCAGATGTGGTATGCCAATTTGGTAAGACTTCAGGCAGATGCACTATGGACCCTGCCAGACCATCCTGTTTTATGGTCTCTGGTTTTAATGGCATAGTTTTTGAAGCCTAGGTTGTAAGGGTCAGGGTCATCGCTGAGTCTGTAATTCCTATGATGATTAAGGCAGTGTTTTTTGTTTGCAAGTGTCCAATCCTTACGTAGGTGGCAGTGTGACCTGAAGTTTTAAAACTTCCTTTCCTGCGCCCCTCAATTGACTTTATATTTTTTTGGTGAGTACAAAAATCCTGTTTTTTTTTCTGTTTTGCCTTTTGAATATATTTAGTTTACATTTAAACAGTTCATTTAATATTGAGTTTGCAATTACAAATGCATCTGTTTTCTGCTTCTCCTTAGTTGTTTGTGCTGCTGAATGCTGAAAAGCTGACTTCACATGTACAGAGCATTTTGGATACACAGGAGGTCAATTGGCATCATGTTTTATCTTTTTTTTCCTGCCTTGTCATCTGCCAATCTGAGGCTCAGCATCTGGTGAAAGGTGATGGTTTGAGCTGTCTTGTTTACCCAGTCCATTTTACTATGTTGTTGTTTTTTTAGTTTTCATAACTGTCTATTCTATCTCTTGGTCCCTGTTCTAATTCTAGGCTATCAATACAACCGGGCCTCTTACTGTCTAAGCGGCCATTGGATGCCTAACCTACCTCTACCCTATAATGTTTACTGTTCCCTAAGCTAACACTAGCTAAGGAATTCCAAACCAAAAAGGGTGCTATTCCTTTAAATAATAACACTGCAAGTGTTCACTGCAACAACAGAAGATTCACCTGATAAGACCTAGTCAGGTGAATGTAACTCTTTATACAGCTGAGAAATCATAATTATCTTGCAGTATACAAATAGCTCAATGATACTGAATCAGAGATACCTCTGACAGGAATCTCAGGATTCTCACACAGGAGTCGTGGCAACATAATAGAAAGTGAAACTACACAGTGCAGGAACACTTGCCTAATATATCTCCTTTTTGGTTTGGATGAACTCAGCACAGAATCAGCATGCAGTATTTCTCAGTTCCACAACATATGGCATGAGGGCACACACATTGAATATTACCTCACGAAAAGACCATATATCTAACTGTGGGGTTTCCTAACCTTTTAGCAGGGGCAGGAAGCATATCCTATGAAAAGGAAGAATCTGTTTGTAACAGAACTCTATGGTAGTGGATAACATTAATGTAAACAAAACCACAGAAAGTGTATAAAAGAACAGTTCCCTACACCTGTTATTCCCTTCATGTGGAAGTGGATAGCAGTAGAATGACCGTCTTTGCACAGAGAGAGCTACACACTGTTAGGAGGTTACGGCCAATGTGGAGACAGTCAAAGCACTGAAATATTCTGAAGTTATACCATTTATTAGCCATTAGTTAGAGTGTCATTTACAAGACTACACCAATTTGTAGCAGCTCCTAACATTAGAACCTTTACATCAGTGCCCCATTGGAGTCAAACAGTTGATCAGGTACCCTCTGGTTACCCACATGTGGAGTCGTTTTGGCTTTAGATAAACTGGGCTGAGAGTTGGGTTGTGGCAGAGTAGCACTGAAAGCCAATTTAGGATTGGGTTTGGTTTCTGCTTAATTAAGTAAAGTTGCCTGATACTCATGTTAGTATGAACCTGTCATAAGAGAAATATAGAGGCTGCCCTGGTTGAAATCTCCTTCTGATGATGCTGTTATGCTGATGCTTAGGTTTCAGTCTTTTGAGTCACTGACTTAGAAACATATATGCCGTTTAGGAAAGTCAGAAAGTTACACGTGTTTATCTGCACACTTTTTCAGGGCAAGGGACTGTATTGAAGAAAACAGTTCAGCACGGCAGCTAATCAACTGGTATTTGTAGCAGGAGAGAATGGCATTGTCAGCCTCCATGTGTCTTTTATAACATAGTATACTCTAATGGAAGACCTTAATTTTCCAGCAGGTCTATAACTTTGCTATAGTCTTCAGCATTATTTTGTAACTCGGTAGCGGTCTTTATCTCTTGTAACACAGTCTTAACAGGTATATGATTGTAAACTAGGTGGGTGGTGTCGGTATAAGTGGTTTTAGAAGCAGAGTTTGTTTCATTGGGTTCAATTAAACAAATGCACACATGTCTTTGTATTACATGTTTTCAAACTCAAACATGCTTATTCGGTAAGGCAAAGTTCGATACCCATAGTAACCCATCAGCAGATAGCATTCCATTTCTTTTTCCTATTTCAGTGTTCTGCAATGGGGTTGCTTTGAATAAGTGCACTTGATACATCTTCATTGCTTTCTGCATTGTTATAAGGAGTTCATGTGTCCAGTTTGGTCACAAAGGTTCTTGTCTTGTCTTGCTGCAGATCTCTTAAACCGTCTCCTGTCTCAGGCCTTTGAGACCTATGAACTGGAGTATCTCATCACTGCTTTCCTCATTGCTCGCCAAGCTGCTCTTGAAGGTCCTGCCGCATTTATGTCCTACACGGAGTGGTTCAAGGTCAGATAGTTTCATCCATAGCTATGAAGAGAAATAAGATGTGTAACTTACTGGGGACTCCATGGTTTTGAAATGTGTTGTTCCAGACATGTCCTTCTCTTTGGTTATTATATGGACGGTTTGTGATGTTGCCATCCATGTTTACCCCACCAGCCATCCTCTTCTTTCTTCTCAACAAACTCTGAGGAAGAGAGACAGGTTGAAATGAGGCAATTGCAAGGGAAATTTGGAAGAGGGAACAAAATGAGACATGTTAATGGAGAAAAATGTTTGCAGTAGGGGACATATTCCGTGTCTGTGTACATGGGCTTCAGACTCAAAAGCAAGACAAGCACAGCAGGTTTTTAGTTACTTTCAGGAAAAAATGTTTTCTGTTATTATTAGGGTGAATTGCTTCTGACTTGCTTATGTAGGAAGGATGGAGCAGTTCAGATGATGCAGATAAGGACATGCTGTGCTTACCCATAATGCAAAGCAGACTCAGGAATATATGCAGGTTGAAACTTCTTTATAAGATCCAAGTCAAAATTTTAAGTGACCCTATCACTAGCTTGCAGGAGTTAGGTCAGACCTACCCTGCAAAAGAAGAGCATTGCTCATCTTTCTGGCAAGTTAAACCTTCATTCTCGAAAGGCAAAGGCCTCCCACTGCTATCAGGCACTTCCTTAGTGTGTCACATATTTGCACTGTGGTTCCTCCTGCCAACTGCTACATCATTACAGGACACAAGGGAGAGATTTAGCTCACTGCCTTCTGAAAATGTAGGTATTTAAGTTCTGTTCTTCTTTCAAAGGGTGGACTTGGTCTTATTTCTGTAGACTAATGACAGGGTCGCTTTAAATACTACTTCAGAAGCTTTCTCAATTGCCTCCCAGAAAAGAAGCAGCAAACAAACCCCCATGTACACAAGGCCAAATGAAATCACTTGGTGACATGATTAGAAGAAGGTGGGGAATTGAGGAAATCTAGAAAATGTCACCGTGCCTGGCTGATCTACCAATCCATGAGTGAAACCTAATGCAGACATGCTGGTAGGTTAATTGGCTTCTGTCTAAAGATTGGCCCTAGTATGGTTTTCTACTGATCGCAACCAAGATATGGTAGAAATTATCCCTGGTCAAGTTAAAGGACTGACTGTCTGGCTGAGCCTATATTTTTTGCTTTTGGTTTTCTAGGGCACGTTCGGTTCTCCCAGCTCCCATCAGAGCACCAGCAAAAAGTCTTTAGTCTTCCTGTTGAAGTTTCTTTCTGACTTGGTTCCATTTGAAACACCACAATACTTAAAGGTGAGCCTTTTCTTTTCTTGTTTGTGTCTGACACCTTCTCAGAGAAGCCTTCTTCTGCAATGCCATGCACCCCCACTTTTCAGAGTAGTGGAACGTTTTTTAACCTTTGCAGAAATGCTAGGGTGCTGGAGGTAATATCCCAGGGCTACAAACTGAAGTTTCTCTACTCGCCCCCTCCTTAGTTTGTCACCTGCAACCTCTCTGTATCACCGCACAGATTATTAGATCTCCATGGAGCCCTCTCTGGTCTTCTGGATCAAGGTTATTGCTCCAGTCACTGTTCCAGAACTTTCCAGGGGTTTTACTACAACTTGTTTACTGTTCCCAAGCCCAAAGGCTTCTCAAAACTCTGAAGGCCTTTATTCGAGTCCAGTTGACAATGACTGTCCAGACGGTCACACTAATTATTTGCAATGAAATCAGATTAAGCATTTTCAGTATAGGAGAGGAGTCTGCACAAGCTAAAGGTAAGACGAGTTCAGCTTTAAAGACTTCCTGTGTCATTCAATGGACAAGAAAGAAGACATGATGGTGACTCCGCTACTCCTCTGACATGTTTTGTCCAAAAACTAGGCTTAATTGTAGAGGTAAAAGAAACGGGGAGGGAAGAGGGTGGGTGTAAAGGTATTTATACAAGTGTATCGGAAAGGTGCAACAATCAACAAGCATTCTTACATGGTATGCCGAAACGTAAGATCTAACAGTGTACTTTCACGCCTCCGTCTTCTTTGCCAGTACAATTATGCAGAGTTTTGGGGCAAAACATGGCATAGGAGGAGTGGAGTCTGAGGTAAGAGGAGGTTACCTTCCACTTGGATACATTTTTATTATCCCTGGCATTCACAGCCAGGACCCCTTGCGCTTATGTTTGTTATGCGGTCCTTCACTTCTAGTACCAAGATCTAGACATTTGCTACTAGGGACGCACCGATACCAAGTATTTGTGCGAGTACTCGTTCTCGCCCAAATGCTCCTGACGCCTATCCCAATACCAGAACATCCGGTGTCAGGAAGCCGGGCAGCGAGCCCCCCGGCTTCCTGATTGGCCAGGAGCCCCCCGGCTTCCATGCTTCCACGTCACCCACCTAGCTTTCTTAATTGGACTTCCAGTTTTCGTATCGGTGAGTACCAAAAAAATATATATATATTGGTACTCGTACTTGATACCGAAAAACCATTATTAATGCATCCCTATTTGCTACCTATACTGGTACAGTTGCCAGTTCCTATAAATGTTTTTCATTACTTCCAGGTCCATATCCTACATTCACCATTCGTTCCCACAAAATTCCGCCCTTTGCTGATGGAATATATTACACTGGCCAAGACCCAGCTTGCAGATATGAAGGTACTCTTCCTGGAGTGTACAGACCCAAAGTCTCTTTACTACTGGGTTCCTATTTTTACTGTGTGTATTATTGTTTTCAAGGTTTCTATTGAAGATATGGGCTTGTATGAGGACCTGTCTGTTGGATCAGATAAAGATCAGGTGTGGAAAAGTTCACCTCGTTGGGTTTGTGTACTCTGGAGTCACTGTCTGGTATTTGAGACGGTTTCAAAATACCAGATGATTTTGTGTTGCTTCTGAGTTGGCTTGCCATTTTTTTTGTGGCCTCAGTTATTTGGTCTTTTGTTGTGGCCTCTAATATCACTGTTGCGTTTCTGATTAGATATTCTGAAAAACATTCCCATGGCATGTGCTTGAGAATGTAAATCTACAAATACTGGATATCTGCTAGTTAAAAAGGTCACATGCCCATTCAGGTTAGAGTGTATATTGCCTCCTGATAGCCCACCTGCTCCCCCATCAAGGTATACACACTGATCCACGCTCCCTTGCTTTTGTGGAACGGCAGTCCACCCTGGGAAATTTGCAGTGTGGGATGATGCGGCAGGTTACCTTGGTGTAACTTCCTTCCCACCCCCCGTCATAATTTTAGAGCTTGGTGATTGGCCAATTAGTCCAGAAAACTCATTTAGGAGAGGCCCCATTTTCTTCTGTATCTAGAACCCTTCTCCATTAGAGCTATGGAGCAGGGAGGTGTCACACTGACACTGTTTGAGGAGTATACCTTGCTTGAGAAGTGGGTTATCAGAAGGCAATGTCACTTTGCCCTGAATGAGCAGGTGACAGCATCTTTTTAAAGCTTAATAAAGACAGGTTATTTTTATCTGCCATGTAGTATGGATTGTTGCCATGTAGCTCCAGCATAGCTTATTATTTCCCTTCCTCCTGTGCAGCCACAGCCTCAGGCACAACAGGACGTGGAGAAGGCTCTAAAGATATTTGAGAATACTGGCAAGATACCAGCTAGTTTAATGGAAGCCAGGTATGGAACTGCTTTTCTTTTGTCTAGGCTGAAAAATTGCTGTTCTTTTGGAAATATGCTGGTAAGATAGTAATTATATTTTTTCACAATTAAATATTTCAAATTAAATATTTTTAAGCACGTTTAAGCCTTGTAAAACCTTCTACTGTGAAGTGACTTTGGGAAAGCATAGCGGCCTATTTAAAAGACCTAGAGGAAAAAGAAAACTGGAACACCGAATAAATGGTGAGGTCTGATTGTCCAATATATGACCCACCTCTGAGTTAAGCCGGCCACACACCTATAGATTTTCTGCAGATTTTCTATGGTCAGATGGAAAAAGTGCAACAGATTCCTCCATCTACACTAAACTGTGTGGATGGAGGAATCTCCCACTGGGCCAAGCTTCAGTATCTTGTTAGTCTGCCCCGCTGGCTGTCAAAATACCTGAACAATCTGATTGGATGCAGGCATTGTTCAAGTATTTTGACAGCCAGCGGGGTCGACTAGCAAGATACTGAAGCTTGGCCCAGTGGGAGATTCCTCCATTCACACAGTTTAGCGTAGATGGAGGAATCTGTTGCACTTTTTCCATCTGACCATAGAAAAAATGCAGATAATCTATAGGTGTATAGCCAGCTTTACTCAGTTAACTTGAAGAAAGAGCTGAATGATAACCTTTTAGCCTATTGATGCTACTTCATTGTTCTTTCACCAAGCTGGGGGTATTTCATTGTCCAAACTGTACAGCTTAAATGCAGTTGAGGTCCTGTACCTCGCTATTCTGTCTGGCAGTCATTCCTGAATCACAAGTCTGGCTAAAGATTATTACAATTCAAACACTTTTGTACATTAGCCTTGACTTTGCTTCAATCCCTGCAGGTATCCAGTGGTAACTAATTGTTTGCTTCCTTCCATGGCTAAACAGTTTGATACTACACTTGTGCTTCACAAATGTGCCAAACGTGAAACGTTAGCCATGTCTGCTGCACCAATGCTACAAAGCAACATGCTTACATTATGCCAGAATTTCTGGAACAAAATCATTTGGAGTAATGAGACCAGAATTGAACTTTATGCTCACTTTAAACGCTATGCTTGGAGAGGAGTCAACAAAGGGAAGCACACCATCCCTACTGTGAGGCTTTTTACCAAAATGAAGCAATACACAATAATATAAACTATGGATATGCAAACTTTTGAGCAGGACCATTTTAATATTTTCTTTATTGTTATGGTTTGTTTATTGTGCTGTTTCGTGATGCCTGATCGTTTTGTTTGAATCGCATTCAAAATATCTGTAAGAAATAAGTCAAGGCAACTGGACTTGCTGTATTTTTCTTAAAGACGTTTCACTGGTCATCTATCCAACTTTCTCTATTCAAAATAACTTGTACAAAAATGATCTGGGAATAAATATGGTGAATGTCGCTCCAATCCACATAATCTGTTAGTCACAACCTGGTGTTGATAGCATTTGCAGAATTGGAGCTAGGTGTTAATAACCTGCCCCGAGAGAGGTGTTAAAACAGCATTGTGTGTGGCAGACAATAGATGTGTACATTAAAAATAAGAAAAAAGAAGCATTTTTGGTTTGGTCACTCCTGGTTTCTTGAAAAAGGTCCACATCTTTTGCCAGGATTATGTACAGCTGTATGTACTGCATATGTATAGAAATAAACAGAAGCTTAAGTTCTAGACTGCTATTGTAAAAATGTGCTGTGGCTATCATTTACCACTTTTGCCTGCTCCAAAAATACATTCTGTTGATTTGATTTACAGCATTTTCCGGAGGCCATACTTTACATCGCGCTTCCTGCCTGCACTCCTCACCCCCAGAGTGGTCAGTATACTACTTCCAGTGTGCCCCAGTATGTGCAAATCATGTGGAAAGTCAAATGATGTCATTATAATGTTGGTTATGGATGGAGATGAAAGTTTACAGTTTCTTCTTTTTGTTTTTTTATATAGCTGCCGAAGGTTCCAGATTCACTCATGTTACTCATTGATGCATTGAAACGGTGAGAAAATTGAATGTTCATGAGCTTGAACCTTTCTAGTTGCCTGATGGTTGCAGAGTGTCATTTTGTTCTTTGCTGTCGCTGCTCTTCTCAAGTAAGCTCATGAAACAATCTCATGCATGATTGCTCCGAGCTCCGGAAACCCATGGCAGTACAGAGAATGGAGGGAATCCCACTACAGATTGTGTTCCTGGTATGAATCAATCCCAGGACCCCAGCACTGCATGCAAGATTGACCACCCCTTAGACACCATGCTAAAAGCAAAGCTGTCATTAGTTGTCACACCCTTAACCCCTTTTTTTAACCCCTGCAATTTGTATATAAATGTTCTTCAGCATGATGTTTTGTGCTGAGGAGACATCTATAAATATAAATTCTTTGGCAGCTTTGGTCCCCACTAACAATCAGAGTGGTTCTCAATAATGTGATCACGTTGTCAGCTATGATAGGGATAGCTTGCAACCTAAAATCTTCATTTAGGAAAAAAAAATGGTTCCAGCTTGCAGAGGCCGCAGCAGCTTGTAGATGGCAGTGTCCATCTGTTTAGTACGGTGAGTGTTTAATACAATTATAGTATAGAAGAAGTAAAATAAAGTGTGTGTGTACACGCACTTGTCAGCCTGCAATAAAAACCATAGCAGGGTTTTAATTAGAACAGTGAAGCAAATCACACCCTTATAGGCCCCTAAAGTTACTTAGATGTGCAAATCAATCATACAGCTATAGTCGTCTTAACTGATACATACTAATGCTGCTGAATTTGGCCTGGCCATCTAGGCTTCAATTATCTCTGAGCACAATTGGGATAAAATACGCAATAAGCTCTGCTAAGTAATCATTGGTGGTAAAGAGTACAGAATATGTTGCCGCAAGGTGGCCTGGAAGCCCCTGATTTTCAGGTGCCTACAGAAAAGAATTTGGAGGTTTGGGAAACATTGGTACTATGGCACACCTCGAACGCATGCCAAAAGGCAATGTAGGCACAGCTCAAAAGGAAGTTAAGGCCTCATATCGAACTAGGAGCGTGATTTTCCTGAAAGCTGAAGTTTGTATACTACAGGTGGCCAGGTTTTGGTGGCTTCTGGGGTGCTCATCAATATCGGTGATCTCATTGTCCTTAATGGAAGATACTGTAGATACATGTACCCTATGGTCAATACGGTAAAGTGAACCTCTTATCTTGCCCAGTATGGTATTACTGTATTACAATACTAACTCATGTAATGTGCTCAGTGAAAACACACCATAACTTCCCCTTTCATATCGGTCTTTATCATTGCAGAGCCGATAAGATTCCTGCAAACATGCTCAGCTCGTATCTAGATGCCTGTGAACTACAGAAGCATCGGAAGTTGGAAGGTGAGGACTCTGGGTGTTTGAATCATGCCAGGACAATGATTAACCAGTCAGATTAGTTGCATTGTTTAATGAGCTCACAAAACCAACACATCACAAGCCTAAAGACTCAATATGACATATCATGATACGGAACTCCCCAATTATTCCAGGGGAAGAGTCAAATACACAGATGAAATACATACAGTATATTGGAGATGCTTTACCTGCCAAAAGATTTGTATTTCTGTCCCTCCTCTCCTGAGATTTTCACAGTTCTGCACAGCCCTGTCTGGCAGAGCAGGAGACCTGATTTTTCGCTGCAATTATTGGTGGGAACAGCTGGGATAGGAACTTTTGGCAACATGCAACCGGGGTTCCGTGAAGATTTAAAGTGACATTAAAGGCAAAAAAATGTTTCCCTCCCCCCAATGTTAATGTTAGCACTTACCTTAAATGATGTCTCTTAATCCGATCTTCTTTGCTGATGTTTTAATCAGTCTCTTCAGCGGTGCGGCGGCTCTCCGATCCAGCGCTGACTCCTCTGTCCTTGCAGGCACTTCCGATCCAGCGGAGTCTGCATGCGGGTGCACGCGTACATAGACTTACCTTGCGTCTCTGCTCGTCTCCCGGCTGAAAATACGAACTGCGCATGCACCCGCCCCAAGATGCTTTGCGGCCACGCAGTCAGTTTCGTTTTCTCGGACGGGAGCGCGCAGCGAAGACGGGGGTAAGTGTAAACCCTTTAACCCCTTTGTGACTGACGACGTACAGTGTACGTCGCCAGCATCGGGGCTGTTTAAATAGACTCCCGGGGGCTTTTGCTTACCTGTCGCCAGATCGCTTCTGTGTCCCGTAGAAGGGGACGCCCCCCCCGCCGTGCTTCCCGGGCTCCGTTGCCCCTCCTACGGGACCGGGACCGGCTTTCTTTGTGTCGGCGGGGAGCTGGGGAAGAGATCGACGAACTTCCGTTCATCGATCCCCTCCTCGTTCTATGGGACCGGGAGCGATGTAGATTGCATCACTTCCGGTCCCTGGGCTGTCAGTTCTGGGCTCCTGCAGCCCAGCTATAAGCTATTGAAGTGCGATCTGCACTTCAATAGCTTATTTCTAGTGTAAAGGTGACACTGGGGGTCTTTTGGACCCCCAGCATCACCTTAAAGAGTACCTGTCACTACCATCTGCTATCACATGGGGGGCTTGTAAGCCCTCCTATGTGATAGCAGTCAAAGTAAAGTAAAATAAACAAAACAGTTTTTAAAATTAAATATAATAATAATGTAAAAACATTTTTTAAAGTCCCCCGCGAGCGGGGGACTTTAAAAAATGAAAACAACGAAGACGCTACACATGTTGGGTATCGCCGCGCACGCCCAAGTAAGAGCAATAATTCTAGGGCCAGTATTTTGGGGTATCTCTAAATTGATGACCTGTGGGGGCTTTTAAAGCATCTTCTGTGGACTTTTTGGGGTACTGCAGTTTTTTGCCGTTTCACGGACGCACGCAATTTGTAATCTGGGCATGTTGGGTATCGTTTTTACTCGTTGTAACCTCATCTTTTATATTTCATTAAAAAAATGGGTATTTTGTTGTATTTTGGGGCATTTAATTACATTTTTCACTAAATTTTGGTGTTTACTAAGGAGTTGCGCTAATATTGCGCAACATAAAAATTTGCAACTACCACCATTTTATTCTATAGGGTCTTGGCATTCAGAAAATATATAATGTTTGGGGGGTCATTAAGTCATTTTCAGGCCTAAAATGTGGAATATAACATGGGTGTAAAAAATGAAAAAAAGGCCTCAGTCATGAAGGGGTTAATGCTGAACTCCAGGAATCTTCGGTGTACTTTTTATTTTCTTTCATTAATATTGAAAAATCAATCTAATAATTTATGTTATGTGCTACTCTTGCTGTACTTCCATCACCAACTCCCTCCCCCTAACTAAATAATACAATAAGTGTTGTGACGGATGCTTGCTGTTTGCTATGGATCTCCCTCCCCACATGGAGAATCTATAAAATGTTTACTTTTATGATCCATTAGGCAATGAGAAGATGGATGTGTCATTGAATGAGGAGCCCATGGCGAGGTTACAGGCAGCACTTTGGGAGCTGAGACCATATGTCATGGAAGGCAAGCGATATGATGGTGGGTGATAAGTGGCAACTATAGGTAACATTTTAAAATCTGTGTGTACAATTAGTACTACTTAAAAAAATGAAAACACTGAAATCAGCTGATTAAGGGCAAAGCGGTTCTGTCTGCTATTAATGCACCCTCTAAGCTTACCCATCAGCAGTCCCTTGCCACCTTCTTACTGCAGAAGACCACTGTCAGCAACCTACAGTGTTGAAGCCTATCTGGGTGGATGACATTATACAACCCTCCCACCTGACTGTCTTAGTGCTGGCAACTGAGGCCCAAGTACATAGTGGAGGTCACATGCTTTCCTATAATCAGAAGCCTATCTCTATTACGGCAGTGTATTGAGGAGGCAGTGAAGGAGCCTGGACTGGTGAGTATACCTGGCTAGGGGGAAAACGATCAGCATACATGGGGCACCCTCTTGGGTCCTGACTCTGGCGGACTGAAGTTTTTGGCTGCCAATGAAGAACATTTCTTGGCTCCCGGAGAAAGGAAAGTTACCAAAAAGAAATAAGGTGCTTAGGAGGGCCATTACTACCTGACTTTTATATAACTTATTATTACTCTGATGTAATATGCAGCACTTTATAACAGTGTTTATAAAGTAGTCCCTCCCATATATGTTCTTGTGCCTCAAGTACTAAAGTCTGTTAAAGTGGACTTTTATTTAGATATTGAAACAGAAAAAAGGCAGCTTTGGCTGCAATGCTCAGCTGTTCTCTGGTATTGTCCCTCCAGACTCACTACTCCCCAATCCAGTGCTACTCCTTATCTGGGTTCAATGATGCCCAGCGTCATGTAACCCGCTTCTTTTGAGGCCAGGCTGTTATGGAACTTCCCCCTCTGGGGCATGCCCATCCTCAGAAACCCCTGTATAAAAAACTTTTCGGACCCGGCCTAAAGCGTCTCAGCGGCTGAAACATAATCCAGTTTTCTCTGTAAATGATTATTTACTTAACCTTCTAACTATCATAGTGGGATTAATTTGACAGACAGATGTTACATTTGAACCTGTGGGAAGTAGACCTGTCGGAGTGGAGATTTGCTCCTCACTTTGGAGATATCCCCTCTCATCTCTGGTTGTGTCTCTGGGGCAGGAAGTGAAGGGACAGTGTCCACTGACTACTACATTGAACTCTTTTCCAGAGGTCTCATCCCAGGTGGCTGTGATTTCGGATAGGCTGACGGCAGTGATGGGATCTGGTAGTACAAACACCATTTCTGTGATCTCAGAGCCACTTTTTTCTTGTAGAATTGAAGAGCTGGAGCCACAGGAACTGACGGTGAGTTTAAGTTATTTTTTTAATTTTTTTTGTCTGCACACCATGGGCCTACCTAACCTATTTCTCTTTTGTCAGGTGTCTGACTTACTCCTCACATCCTTTTGCCATTGTGTCATGGCAGCCTCCAGTACAAATCCACCTGATCGGTAACCCACAAATATATTATAGTATAATATAAGTGTATATGGCTCATTGTTTGTGGGCACCTAAATGTGTTGGACATCCCATTCCAAATCCATGGGTATTATGGAGTTGGTCAGTCATTGTGGCTATAACAGCCTCCACTCTTCTAAAAAATATTGGAGCATTCCTGAGGGAATTTGTGCCCATTCAGCCAAAACATTTCTGGGGTCGGGTACTAATGTTAGACAAGAAGACCTCGCTTACAATAGGCTTTCCAATTCAACCCAAAGATGTTCAGTAGGGTTGAGGTCAAGACTCTGGTGTGTAGGATCAAGCCATGTCTTTATGGAGCTGGATTTGTACACAGAGGCACAGTCCTGCTGGAACAGAAAAGGGTCTTCCTCAAACTGCTGCCACAAGGTTGGAAGAGTACAATTGTCTAAAATGTCTTTGTATGTTGTAGCATTAACAGCACCCTTCATTGGAAACACCAGAACTCCATGAGTTGGCCATATAGTACATGTGACAGTCAGGTGGTCGAAAACATTTAGCTCATATATACACCTGTGATGTTTTTTTCACATTGGATGGAAACTGTTAAAATCTAACTCCACCCTAAATCTTTTTCATGTTTGGCTAGAGTGGGGAAAGATAAGAACCTCTGTCCATTTTTACTACTGTCTGTGCCCTCCTGGACGATCGCAGATCCCAAAAAATGCCCATGGTTTTGAAATGAGATGCCCAACAAGCTCATATACAGGTGAAACTCAAATAATTAGAATATCGTGCAAAAGTAATTGCAGTAAGTGCTGCAAAAGGGGCCCAAACCAAGTACTGAGTACGTATGCATGCTTGTACTTTTCAGAGGTCCGATATTGTTCTATGTACAATACTTGTTTTATTGATTGCATGTAATAATCTACTTTTTTGAGGTTGTGGATTTGGGGTTCTTGGGGTTTTCATGAGCTGTAAGCCATAATCATCACAATTATGACAAATCACGGCTTGAATTATCTTGCTTTGCATGTAATGAGTCTATCTCATATATTAGTTTCACCTTTTAAGTTGCATTAGTGAAATAAATGAACTTTGTACAATATTCTAATTATTCGAGTTTCACCTGTAGGTGTGAGAGTCAGGTGCCACAAACCTTTGGCTATGTAGTATATAAATGAATTCAATTTCTATTTAGGATGACATCTGCTTGATGTGAAATAACTTAATATTATATGAAAGCTGTATATATACAAGTAAAGACAATATATTTTACTTGGCATGAGTTACTAGTAAAATAGTATCGGCATATGTCGCATACCTTGTTACTAAAACACTTTTCTTATTCAATAGCCAGGGACCATGGCCAACCCTATATGTGAAGATGCTGTTTGGGCATCGTAGGGCCCTTTTTGCTTTGCTGACCAGGATCTTGCAGCTCTTGTGTCATCAGGTGAGTCTACATGACTGTAGATGCATAATTAGTCCTGTAGAGACCAATCCTTAACATTGTGAAACGTTTAATAACAAATACCTATATACACATTTATAGGGCTTACGATTGGTCCAGATAGATCCTAAAGGATTGTTTTTCCCATATACACATCCATTGGTTAGCTCATGAGCATAAAGCAGTCTACACAACATGGCAAGACCTTTTTTTCTGCCTCCTCCTGGCCCTCACTCTTAGTGAAGCTGTCCATTATGGTGATGGAGCAGCTGTGGGGCCACATGTGCACAAAGTCAGCATCTGATTTGCCACAAGTACCGGCTCTCCCTTTCCTATTCTGTGCACCAGTGTGCACATATTTTAAGAAGGATTCGGGTACTTACACTAGCTGCAATTCATAATATGTTTAACAATTTGTATTACATACATAGCTGTATTAATTGGTGTGTAAAATCAGTGCTGGGTCAGTGGGAGGAAGAGATTGCCACTGTCTGCCCTGCAATAATAGGGATTGTGCTCCATAATGCCAAGGGGACACTGTACTGTAGAGTCACATGACCAGTAGGTGGTATTGCAGGTGTAATCTAACATTTCAGCTCCAGGTCTCTGTAAGCCACTGGAAGTTCTGTGTGAAAGGTCCACAAACAGATAAGAGATCTCCTATTTCTTGGAAATTCTTACATTTTACTGTATTAACTTGTATTGTCCTGTTTCATTCCAGGCTCCACTTCTGAAAGACGCCCATGTAGTAGGACTTGCTGCTTTCTCAGTCCATTTACATGAGTGTCGAAAGTCCCTGGAGTCCCCAAGTTCTGATGCCCCCTCATTGGACAAGTTCTGGGAAGCTCTGCTAAAACTGCAATGTTCAGGTTCTTTTCCTTTAGTTCTCAGGTAAGCCTACAAACAGTTCAGAAAAGGGGAGATGCCGCATACCATATAATGCATGGAATCCATACTTGCTAGTCCATTGTATCACAACCCTTTTACCTACTCGTATATTTGCCATTATATTTAAATGTGTGATGTAATGCATTGTTTAGCAGCCAGTCTTGCTTAAAGAGACCCTGATGCCACATTGTTCATTTCAACAAAAAGCTTCCCATAAGATTATATGAGCATTGACTGTATTTTAGGCACCTTATTTACTTGCGAAAGCTCTAGGACTGCTGCTGGGCGCTGCCAACTTGGATGTGGCGTCAGCAGCCCCAGGACATTCAATCTAGAAGATATGTAGTCCGCACACCATTCTGCTTCGGAATGTCCTTTTTATTTTTATCCCTTTAGCATGACATGTGAATGCAACGTTTCGGAGCCTCACAGGACCCCTTCGTCAGGCAAAGTGTCTTTGTCTTTGCCTGACGAAGGGGTCCTGTGAGGCTCCGAAACGTTGCATTCACATGTCATGCTAAAGGAATACAAATAAAAAGGACATTGCGAAGCAGAATGGTGTGCGGACTACATATCTTCTAGACGTACATTGTGTCGCCATCCACCAGTTGTTCCAGCACCCGTTGGATTTTGGGGTACATCGGTACGATGGGCGAAGGGGATATTACAAAGACCCAGGAGATTCAAGTCACTCGAGTAACACTCTATAGCAGGCGTAGGCAACCTCAACATTCCATCTGTTGTGGAACTACAAGTCCCATGAGACGCTGCAAGACTCTTGTAGCAACAGGTATGACACCCCCCCGAGTGTCACAGACATGATGGGATATGTGGTTTCACCACAGATAGAAGTACCGAGGTTGCTCAGGACTGCTGAACCCCTCCCGTCTATTGTAGTCCTTTCATAGGGTGGCAACCCTACTTCTTTCTTAATACAGTACAGTGAGTGAGGGTTGTCACCCTAGGACAGGAAGTGTGTTACTGGCAGGATCACCAGGTACAAATAAAGCAATTAAAAAAACGAAAAAGAAAACAAATACAGCCACCGCATCTATGGATTGGTATGCTGCAACATTACATTTTGTTCTTGGCTTTAGATATTCTTTAATGTCTCTTTCTTCAGACACACATGATCATGTCATGATTTTCTTCCAGGTTCTGTACAGGGGCCATTTCCTATGCGTGCTGCAGGTTCTCGCCCATTTCCCCAGATGCATCCTCCGACTCTTTCCCTCCACTGTTCATGCGCAAGGTAATTCTGTACTATCAGGTGTTCTGTAGTTTTGTCAAAGGGTGACAACACTGTTCCTCCATAGATAGAGTGGATGAGCGTTGTCACCCCAGGACAGGAAATGTGTTGGGGAGTCATTGGGTAATAGTGATCACAATGTGATTACTTTTAATATTGAACACAGAAAAGGGAAGTGTACTGGAAGGACTAGAACCCTAAACTTCAGAAGGGCCAACTTTGATAAGCTGCGCAACCTAGTGGGGGAAATAAAATGGGAAAACTTATTTCAAAACCTAAACACAGACCAGATGTGGGATTGTTTTAAAAACACAGTACATACTGCTACTTCAAAGTGTATACCTTTAGGGAGCAAAAATAAAAGATCAAAGACTAAACCAATATGGTTTAATAAAACTGTAAAACAACAAAGATGAAAGGAAAGGGAAAATGGCTAAAAAGAAACTAATGCAGCCACCACATTTAAGGATCGGTACATTGCAATATATCACATTTTGTTTTCAGGTTTAGATACATTTTAACTTGCGCCCCTTTCCAGCTACATATACCCACCTTCCGTTCACCCCTCTTCACTTTGCTCATATTGCCGGGAACAAGGAAATAAAAATGCCCTGGAGCTTTCTCAGGGCTACGTACTTTGTCCCAACCCTCATGTGACAGCACTGGGGCTTGAGCAACCAATCACCAGCATTGTCATGTATGAGCAAGTATACAAATGCTTCCCCGTACTTTCTCCCATCCCTCATGTGACAGCACTGGGGCCTGAGCAACCAATCACCATCACTGCCATGTATGAGCAAGTACACAAATGCTTCCCCATGGGGGAACAGGGACTAATGCATCCACCACTTCTAAGGACTAGTAATCTGCAGTATATTACATTTTTGTTCTTGGCTATTAGATACGCTGTAAGGTATTCTGTTCCTTTGTGATTGACAGATACAGCACCTTCTGCCCAGACTGGTCCTGGAAACAAGGAGGGAAGGCATGGTAGAGGAAGAGATGGACACCACGGTTGTTTTCAGTGCCCTGTCCCTTCCTTCCCCAGAATGGAAAGAAGCTGCACTTTCTCTATGGCGCCAGACATGTGTGCAGGAACTTTTTAAAAAGGATTTATTCCAGGTACGGCTTGGCGTTTTCAGTGACAGGCTTATCTAACGCCATGATCTTGGTGCATGTACAAGAGTGGTCAACGTTTAGCATTTGTCAGAGCACATGGATGATTTTGGTTTGTTTCATGTAGTAATCTGCTGTTTTAGCTTTCATTCAGGGACTGGCTGCTGTGGGAGATGTCTCTAAATCCTGACGTAGATCCTCTGTCTGACATGGAGAGGTGAGTCTGACTACATGAATAGGAATGATCGGATAACTTTTCATTATACTGAGAATGCTGTTCTCTCTCCAGGCAGGACTACCAGCGATGGGCAGTCAAACAGTTTTTTCTCCCCAAATCCTCTGCTATTGGTGGATGTGGAAACAATTTGGAAAAGGCCTGTTCAACAATAGTTGATGCCGTCTTAGATTTTAGCGCTGGGTAAGTTCATTCTTCAGATATGTGTGTGAAGGTTCTCATTCATCCAGGTCACGGTATATCTGTAAAAAAATAAGTCAAGGCAACTGGACTTGCGGTTTTTTTCTTGAAGACGTTTCACTTGACAACCGACCAGCTTTCTCAATTCAGAATGACATGTACAAAATTCCTTTGGGAATAAATATGGTGAATGGATGGAATTGATTAGAGCACATGTGTCAAACTCAAGGCCCAGGGGCCGAATCCGGCCCACCGGGCCATTTCCTAGACTTTTACTTTCAGATCTTGGTATTAAGTTATTACTAAAACCAGTGATTGAATGCAGAGGCAATTATGATAAAGATTAGATACATTTATATAGTTTTACAGGCCCTTTGAGGGCAACCATAATGTTGACGCGGCTCTCGATTAAATTGAGTTTGACACCCCTGGATTAGAGCAACATTCACCATATTTATTCCCAAATAAATTTTGTACAAGTCATTCTGAATTGAGAAAGCTGGTTGGATGACAAGTGAAACATCTTTCATACAGCAAGTCCAGTTGCCTTGACTTATTTTTTACAGATATTCTTCAGATACTTAAAGCCTATCTCTGGGCAAACAAATAAAGGGGCTACTCCTGCACTGCAAGGGTTAAGTACTCTTATGTCTAGGGGCTGGAGGAAAGCAGATTTGCCTGAATCCGCTCCCCTGGTGGTGAGTGCTGTCTTTTTTTCTCCCCCTGTGCTTTTTCTGCTGAAATGTCCCTCCACGTCCTGACTTCTAATGCAGGCATGTAAAACCTGCATTAGACTCTATGATGTCAGCAGTCCTTAGACCACCAGAGCCCAGGGGACAAGAGGCTGCGGGGACCAGTCTAGCAGTCTCGAGGGAGCCAGCAGGAGCGAGAATCGGGTAAGTAAATCTGCTTTACTTCAGCCACTGACAAAAAGTAGCACTTAACTCTTGCCATGTTGGGGTAGCTGAAGACTTTGTCCCCGCCCCCTGTTATGACACTGGTACCTGAGCAGCCAAGCACCAGCGCTCTGTATGGCCAAAGCTCGGGTTCACTTTAATGGTTGACCCCTGTCAGATAGCTAAATACACAACTAATCACATACAGCATTTATATTCTTGTGATCCCTGCTGTGCTATATCACTGCAAAGTATAAATGGGGTGACAACATTTAAAGCTGAAGTTTAATCTGCTTATATTTTGCCTTGCCTGCCCCCCCGCCCCCATCAATATGATAATGAAATTATTATAAAACCACTTCTGTTTTCAATATATACCTGATTTTAGACCTAGTGACATCATCACTGGTTCTCTGTGCCTCTCTATTCAATGCAACAGAACATGGCTGGTGGGAAAGGCCGGCAGGGAAAACAGGTAATGCCCACATGTTATGCTAAGCATCCATGATTGAAAGAACTGAAGTCCAATGAATAAAAGGGGCGGACTATGGATAGTCAGGCTGGGGAGGACAGAGCTAGGTGCCTGCAGGCAGGATATGAGGCTGGGCAGGACAGAGCTAGGTGCCTCCAGGCAGGATATGAGGCAGGGTCTCTATCTGACTTGCTGCAGCTTCTAATTCACATTGTGGGAAGTTCACAAGACTAAAAATTTCAGTCCAGGAAGGAACCGGTACAACTGTGCAAGACTGAAGGGAAGGCTGGAGTTCAGTGCTTTTATTTCTGCAGATTTCTTGCCATTGCCCCGCCTGTTTTGTGGGCGCTAAATTAACTTTATTAAATTGGTGGTGGGTATCTAAGCACCTGCCCTTCACAGGATTGAAACTGATCAAACAATCTAATGACCTTTATAGGCAAAAATGTTAGCAAAATTGTTTTATATTTTTGCCTGAAACCCATTGGAGCTGAAATAAGCTCTCTATATAAATAACGTATTTATTTGGCCAGTTCTGTATTTCACTTTGTATTGCAGTTGTGACCTTGGTCCTGGAAGTCATCCATCTCATGGCCGCACAGGCCTCAATGGCATCCTTAGCCGTTTACAGGTAGGTCTGCAATCCAGCCAGAGCTTGTCATCAGTTACAAAGTTAGTCAGGTTGAAAAAAGACAAGTCCATCGAGTTCAACCTATAGAGAGTAATTGGTATGAACTCTGGAACAGAGTTGCATCCATTTTACCTGCAGCTAAACTACGATAGGTCAATTGCCCAAAGCAACCAAAGCCTCCTTCAAGAGCTAAGGAGCGGTGGATAATAAAAGGAAGAAGTTAATTGGCTGCTTTGCATAGAACAGATAATTCAGATGCTTTGATATATGAGACCCCGTTTGTTTTTTTACTTAGGAGTTGGTCTGCGACTTCTTGAGTCACTCGGGAAAAAACATTCAAGGTAATTTCCTTCTTGATGTGTTCCATCGCAAGTTAACAAAGGATTCAGACAGCCTGGAGATAGGAGCCCAACTCAGAAGACAATGCAAACTCACCATGTGCTGCAGGTATGGCTTTCTTCACTTTGTGTGAAAAGATAGCATTTAAAGGGTAACTCCACTTCATATACAGCTTATTGGCTACACTAATACTGTGAGCCAGGACCAAAGAATAATCAACTTGAATAACTTTCATCAACCATGTTGATATACTATGCTTATACAGGAATAATGGCCAGTGTCTTCTATGTCTAGTCAAACATTTCAAAAATGATGTTAACAAACATTTTTCAAGAACAGAATTGTCACTGCATATTTATTTCTCTAAGGGCAAGTTCCTTTAATTTCTGTCCAAGCTTTAATTATCATTATTAATATTCAATCGCCTGCGGTCACTGACAAGTGGTGTTGAAGATGAATGGCCAAGAAGCTGCAGATTCCCCTAGGGTCACGCTTCATCTAGCCTTAACAGACTATGTAAAATTTAGGGCTGGTAATGATTAAAATGTTCGTGTTCGATTAATCGAGAAAAATTTTAATCGATTAATTTCGATTAATTATAACGCACATACAGATCCAACTACATTGGCCTATACACATACAGCACAGATATGAAGTAATAAAATGAACTAGGATCACACTAATCCAGCATGTTATTAATCTCACATGCCCCACTCAATATGGCCGCCGCTTGAGTGGGACAACTCAGAATAATAACGTGCTGGATTAGTGTGATCCTAGTTAATTTTATTACTTCATTGCTGTGCTGTATGTGTATAGGCCAATGCCTTGGCTGGCGCTCGTGTAGAAAGTTTCTTGGGCAAACTCCCCACCCAAGTGGCTCAGTCGGCTAATGAAGGGGGGAGGAGCCCGGTGACGTCACGGACATAGACGCCACCGGACTCCTCTCCCTTCCCTTCGTTAGCCGTCACGGACATCGACGTCACCGGACTCCTCTCCCTTCCCTTTGTTAGCCGACGGAGCCACTTGGGGAAGGGGGGAGGAGTCTGCTGATGTCACGGACATCGCCGACAGGACTCCTGGAAGCCGGCGGAGAGTTGAGTGTTTTCATTAGCGATCAAAATAATTTTAATCGATCAAAAAGTTTAACGATTAATCGAGAAATTAATCTTTAATTTCCACAGCCCTAGTAAAATTACTTGAAAAACACAGATTACAATCAATTATGTGGTTGCAGCGTTTCCTGGACAATAGCTTACTGACTAATTTAAAGCTCACCAGAGATTTCGGTTTGTCAGCTACATGCATTGCATGTGCATTAGTGAAAAAGGTGTGCAAAGTATTGCAGCCTCAAAGCAGCCACAGCCTGAGTATAAAAGCCTGCGCCTTGACTTAATGCTGTTGAGAAGGACCTTTGCTGTTTGTATGAAAGCAGTGATCTCTCTGCAGAGGTCCGTCATAGTTACATAGTCAGGTTGAAAAAAGACACATGTCCATCGAGTTGAACCTATAGAGATATGGGGAAAAAAAAGAAGAAAAGCCTAAACAGAACACTATGCCCACAGTTACCCAATGTTGATCCAGAGGAAGGCAAAAAAAACCCTATGAACTGATGAGTCAGAACTATAGCTCTGAAATCAGTATAGCTCATGTTCCCTGCTGATTGTAGAGCTTTAGCGCTGACTCAGCAGGGGCAAGTCAGATCTCTGCAGAGAGGCCACAGCTTTCACCCTGAGAGCAAGAATGCCTCTCTATGCAGGGGTCAGCCATTTCTACTCAACTTGCTGCTTTCTAAGGACAACAGACTGGAAGAGTTTGCACACCTTTTGTTTTGATGCACCTGAAATGTGCTTAGCGCATTAAAAATGAAATTTTAATTGGGCATTGAACGGTTAGTTCATCTTAATAATAAAATTTGCAGGTCAGGGGCTCCAGTAATTTACAACTTATGGTGCAGTGTAGAGAGATTGAGCTGCTTTTAAATTACATATCTGCCAGCCAACCACAGCTTCCGTAAGGTCTGGCCAAAAAAGTAGCATTCTGAGTATTCGGTGCCATCCTGCTCAAAAGCTAGGATGCATGGTACATTGAGCTTGCCACCCATTTTCACAGGAGCTGCTGTATTCCTGCGATGATGATACACGCTCAGCTGAAATGCTGAATTGAAAAATAAGTGGAACATCTGCTAGTATCTCCCACTCTGACTGCCTTTAGGCGATCCCTCAAGACTCCTCTCTTCAGGGAAGCTTATCCCACCTCAACCTGACCACTAAACCATTCTCAAACAATTCATCCCCACACAGCTACCGCCTCATGTATCACTTCCCCTCCCTTTTAGATTGTAAGCTTGTCTTGATTTGTATTGTGATTGTAATGTCTTCCTTATATTGTAAAGCGCTGCGCAAACTGTTGGCGCTATAGAAATCCTGTATTATAATAGTATTTCTTGAAAATGGCGAGCCGGCCGGCTTTCACAATTCATGAGAGATGCAGTACTGGTCCATGTCGTCAATACTAGAGGCTGTACATATCAGTGGGCATGCTCGTCAGGAATGTATATCACACATACACTTTGCCAGCTTTACAGGAGACTCACAGACATTGGTAACTTTGTACAGGATTGTCCTGGGACTGCCCTCTTCATTGCTGGTGACACCATACTCTGACAGAGGCCTTACTACACTCAAAGCGGATGACTTCTTTCAGTTTGTCAGCAAGCATTTGGTGAGTTTCTAGCTTTGTGTTTATTTGGTAAATTGCCATCTCTGGGTCAACTTTGGATTGAAGTACGTCTTCTCTTTTCTTCCGTCTTGCAGAAAAATATCAGTCCGCGAGGATACGCCCTACCGTACGACCTCACTGCTCACTTCTTCAGGGTAAAACCATTTTTATTGTCACATTATTTACACTTTGTATTTTACTGCTTCTGAAGGTAAAAGTTTGCAGACACCTGACCATCACACCTATATGGGAAGAGAGTTCCTCTAGAAAAGGAGAGAGAATAAAATAGAGATAGCAGAGATCCGGGAGAGATCCGTCTAGGTGTAGTCTTATCTGATCTCAATAATCTTTTTACATACAATACAAGTCTTGAATTGGATAGAATGACATCAGTTGGGTTGCAAGGTTTCCAACGTGGGATCTCTGGCAAACGTGGAAGTGCGCTTGCGGGGAATATGTCTGCCCCCGCGCAGATAGTTGCAATCAATGCTATTTAGGGACATTTTTCAGGTGACCTTGGGCTGAACTGCTCCTGGACCCGATGTCGTCTAGAGCAGTGGTTCTCAACCTGTGTAATCTCAGGACCCCTCATTTGTCCTTGATCATTAAGTCATGACCCAAGTCAAACTACAGTGGAACGCACGACGGTGTGGGCTGCTATGCTGTGATGAAGCCTCATCCATATGTGCATTGCTTGTACAGCTCCCATGTGCACCCTGTAGAGGTGCCAGGAGCCGGAATGTGATGTCACTCCGGTCCAGGCTCCTCTGCAGGACATGCGAGGGAGCTATAAGCATTGCATGTATGGATGGAGCTCCCTTGTGGCCATACCCCCAGCCCACCCCACCTCAAGTAAACACTCGGAGCCGGGCAGCATATTTTGAATGGCTGCTCACTGTAAGAAAAAACAGTGTTGTACCAGCCTCCCACCTAGTAAAGTGGAAGGCATGTGGCGACCCACTGAACACGGGGTCACAACCCACTTTTGGGTCACGACCCACCAGTTGAGAACCAAGGGTCTAGAGTGGTAGAAGGGGTTTTCCCAAAAATGGATTTCTGGACAGTAATATTGATGGAGTCTCTTTCATTTTCTGCAGGGGTTGTTGAGCTCCAGTGCTCAGTGTGAAGATCCTGAAGAAGCGGTGAATTCTGTTCTCACTACTGCTTATGCACACTGCCCCATCATGATGACCTCCGCTGCGGTATGCTGATTCCATCCCTGTTATGTAAATACCAGATATAGGGAACCTGTCTAGACAGAAAAACCAGGTCTGGTGCACTGCTTACTGCTTCACTGACCCTGAACAAGTATGTAGCCAGCGATGTTTTGGCAAAGCTAATCTATATACCTGTTCCAAGTCAGTGAGGGAGTGAAATAAGGATCAGGATGACAGCACTTGTAAATGTAAGCTTATTATTTACCCATGCAGGGCAGGGCAATGCAACATGTCCTTTTAAATGCCCCTGCTGTACACACTCATCTTTCCTTCGCTCCCCTTGCTACTCAGTTCAGCTGCTGGGAGTAAAGGACAGCTTTACATACATGTGTCACCCCAGTTAGAGATTACACAGTGTTGAGTATTCTGTGTAATCTCTGTCCCTGGACCTTCTGAGGAGGAGTGGGCGGCCTCCTGGTACACCTGCATCTAATTTATCGACTGCATTAATATGCTCACACTTGGAGACTCATATACATAGAGTTAGGACCACACTTTACAGAGGTTGCCTTGACAGTGGCAGTGTGGCTTCCACATATTTTTGGCCGAATGTTTATGCAACTAAAACCTCTGCTTTTAACGCATGCTGTTAGACAGGGCTATTTGCTTTTTTGCAGGCCAGCTGGCAGGTGTGCTGGGGATCTTTTTGTGTTTTGTATTGTTGTCAGCCTTCCCATGTGCACCCTGCTACATAGGCTGGTAATAAATGTTATGCAGTTACCATCTTTTTCCAGTGTTGAGTACTCTCCCTGCCCCATGTGGCAACACTAGTCCAAACATCAAGCAGCAACTCTATCACATGACCTGGGTCACATGCTCCCTCATACATTGATGTACTATGTATTATCCTTGCTCCTGACAAAATGGAGTGGTGGAGGAGTGAAAGAATGGTGACGATGTGGTGCTGGGGAGAGGGGAACGCTCTCAAATTTCTATGATGACGAGTTCTCGTTAATTAAAACTCCAATACACACTACAGATGCTCCTGGGGTTACTATTGCTCGGTTTGCGATTTTTCGACTTTACGATTGTATATGATAGCAGCATATGTACACTGTATACAGGTGCTCCTTGGCCTTGGGTTATGTATACAGTAGGGATGCACCGCTATATCGTCCGCCAAAACATATCAGCCAAAAATGCCACTTTTGGCATAATGCTGAAAGTGCAATTTTCTGCCCATACTGCCGCACATCCGTTCTTTCTCTCCTCCCCGCTGGGTGCTGCTCTGTGTCCCAGCGGGGAGGAGAGAACTGTCACAGGCGGCCGAGCACTGCGGGAGGAGAGTGCTGTGAGCGGCCAGCGTCTCTCCTCCCCGCACCGCTCAGCCTCCTGTCACAGATCAGAGGAGAGCAGTGTGGGCAGGGACAGCCAGCGCTGTCACAGGAGGCTGAGATCTCCTCCCACGCTGCCCTGCCCAGCCTCCTGTGACAGCGTGTCAGGAAGGAGAGTGGGTACAAGCTGTCGGTGATCAGTGATCGCTGAGTGTTTGTAAATAATTGAGGACATGGTATGTTTACTATATCCCCAATTATGAATGAATGGGAAGTGATCTACATCACCTCCTGTTCATTCATAATTGTAGTTATAGTAATCATACTCTGTCCTCATGTTATCAATGAACAAGAACACTCAGTATAGAGGATTCCTGTTCATTTATAACAGGGGCTGCAGAAAAAGAGATTGAGGACTTTGTGTCCTCAATCTCTTTTTCTATTTTAAAAGGGAAATATCAGGGGTCTTTTTTACACCCCTGATATTTCCCCGGAGACCCTAAAAGTAAAAAAATAAATAAAAATATTTACTAAAAAAATGAATAAATTAATATAAAAAAATTAAAACGTTTATAAAAAATAAATCAAAATAAAATATTCAATTGTTTTTGAAAAAGTTAAAATAAAAAACATTTTCTGTTTTCAGCCTGACATTTTTTTAAATTTCGGTTTTGTTTCGGTTTTGACATTTTCATTTCGGTGCACCACTAGTTTACAGTCTACTATGCTGTATATATCATAGCTTGGCCTACCTTAAACTTGGCTAAAACACTTACATTAATCTACAGATGGATAAAAGCCTACTGTATTTTATAATACAATGTTGAATATCTCACGTATATGCAACTCCTCAGTTTGCAATACGACCGCTTTACGACGGGTTTATCGGAACGTAACCTCATTGTATACCGAGGAATGTCTGTATTCATATATTGAATTGCCCCGCGATGTACCACCAGAACAAATTTCAGAAAACCCATGACACTTGTCTGTAGGTGGATTGGGTAGGCACAGACATATTGTGTGATGGTGTTTGGTACTCAGCTGCTGTCACCAAGGCCTAAAGTAAGGGACAATCTATAACTGTAAGTCATCATCAGAACAGGAATCGAGAGGATATCTTCCAATGGGGACAGCTGCTCCGATGACAACTAATAGCCAATTTTCCTCTTTTGTAGAGATTTCCTCTCACTTCCTGATTCGTCGACAGGAAATGAAGTAAGATTGCCTCAGTGGGACAATGCTAGCAAATAGCCCAATGGGTTTTAACCCTTTCTACTCCCAAACTGACATTGTGTCTTTAGGTATAAAGCAATAAGCTCTTTTGCAGCTTTGATTGCAAATGAGCTTCTCCCGAGGAGAAAAACCCGGCAATTGTCATTTTCAGAACTATTTTCTCTCTTTCTGGTGGTTTATTTGCATAAATCTGTTACCGATCATTGACGTCTCATTGTTTGTCCTTGATGCAGTGAAGTCATATGTAAGGATGAGCTGGGGCGTGTTCGCAGCTCCACTTGCCGAGCCCGCCAGGAAGCTGACAGCGCGCAGCGCCAATCACAGTGCCTGTGATTGGCGCTGTCAGCTTCCTGGCGGGCTCGGCACGTGGAGCTGCGAACACGCCCGAGCCCATACTCAGTCATAAGCTCTGATTGAAAAGGTTGTAACGCTTTTCATTTTGTATCATGAAGCTGTGGTGGCCCCAGCTGGATGCAGCCATCAAGTGTCAGTGGAACTGCCTGTATGAAGTTGACTTGCCCAAGGAAATTGAAACGTTGAAGCAAATGCAAGCTGATGTGGACAGGTTAGAAGACTGACTTCCATCTTGTAATCACTCCACTGTAACATGGCCTACCACAGAGGCCGTCCTAGGATGGAGCAAGGCACATCACGATTCTTCTATTCAATCTTTTCTTTGATTGCTCTCCAGGTTTCTCTCTCGTGGATCGGCTCTGCCCCTCACCGACACCATCTGGCTCTCAGCCGCCTTCCTCCATTTCACCGTAAGAAGGAACAAAGTGCCAAAGAAGAGACTTCCAGAACTACTTGGTAGTTTCAGCTCAAAGTCTGTGCAGGTGAGGATTTCATTTAGGGCTTTTTCACACCAGCAGCCATGCTCAACCCCACGGCTGCTGGTGTGCGTGTTCCCCTACAGTGCCAATGCGCTCGATCAAGCCACATCTCACTGTTCTATTAAGTTCTGTAGGCTAATCTCAGTGCGATGAGGCTGTACCACCTCTTACTGCAGTGCACTTTAAAAAAAAAACGCATCCCTGCATGCTGCACATTTTGTTTAAGCGCACAACACCAGAACTCAGTGGTGTGAACTGTCACCATTCATGACAAGGCAAATTGCCTTGTCTTGTGGTGGGACTGCACCGAACATTTTTCCAGCACAGTCCGTAGGCAAGAGAAGGCAATTTGCAGATGGTGTGAACAAGCCCTTAAAGAGGCTGAAATAGGGATCACACCCTGCCCATACCATCGTCCTCCCCCAGCACTGTCATCCGTTTGTGCTTATCGGAGAAGCGCCGTATAATATACATCGCTTCTCTCCTTTCATTGTGGATGGTGATCAGCATTGTGAATTATAAACACAAGGGAATAACAGGTCTTGAGAGTTTCAAGACGCCATTACAATGGAAGATATCAAGCAAAACTGAAGCCAAAAAACAAATAAATAAATAAATAGCCCATAAAAAGAGAAAGAAGACTCGGTTGCAGTAATTATTCATAAACACCAGCAGCAGTTCTGCTAAAACTGCACGGAGAAAGTAAAAAAAAGACTTCCGCTTTAAAGTTTACCTGTTACCTGTGCAGACCCTTCACAAAATTGGTTTTCCTAAGGGCTAGTTCAAACCAGAATTACCTGCATCTGCGCAGCTGCAGTGTGATGCATTGTACAGCGAATGACATGTCTTTTGGGTTTTTTTTGTGCTTAAAATGGGATTTCAGGTGCATTTGCATGCGCTTTTGATGCGTTCCCTTGCGATCCGATGCAGCGGAAATAGGGCAAGCAGTATTTTTTCTGACTGCATCCGAACGGACTGCACTGGTGTGAACAGAGCGCCAGAAATTCCATAGGAAAGCATTGTGATACATTTTAGATGCAGCTGCCAAACGGAACGAACTGCATCTGGTGTGAACTGGCCCTAAAACGTGTGCTGCTAACTAAAATCTTTGGGTGCTGTAACAATGAAAATGTGTCCAGATCTTTGATGGTCCCTATGTGGCCTGTCCCTTGCTGCCCTCCTTACCTCCCTATTGGGTACAGAGTATGATGGGAATTCTCATTGTCCAAGAGTGAGTTGTGGAGAGCAGGAAGGGACCAACTACACAACAATCATAGAGAGTTCTTTTTTTGCAATCATCAACTTTAAAATGATAGTAATGTGTTTTGCAGGAAAGTTAAAGCAACACTTTACATAGAAAATTAAAAAAAATGCAAACAGGGAGGCTTTTTATTACAGAAGAGGAATACTGTCTTTGTCCACCTAGTTCTGACCTTTTCACATGCACGCATACAACAGAATGTCACTTTTTTTAAAATCTGAGCTTTGGAAAGGGCATACAATGTCTAAGAAAATCATAGCTATAAATGAGTATTTCTAAGCAGAATATTCCGTGTGTTCCCCTATCCAGCTATATGAATGGGGCCAGGACAGCATTTCTAGCCAGGACTGCTGTGTACAGAATCAGGAATGAAAACTAGAGAAAGACAAGAGTCATACATACACTATATTGCCAAGGGACACCCCTCCAAATCATTGGATTCAGGTGTTCCGTGACATTTTCCTTGTTACTAAATATTCCACGGTCACCTGTTAGTGGTATTATAACAAAGTGACACGAGCCCGGCCTTCTCCTCCGACATCAGTACCTGACCTCACAAATGGTCCAACATTCCCATAGACACACTCCTAAACCTTGTGGACGCCTTTCCAGAAGAGTTGAAGCTGTTATAGCGGCAAAGGGCAGAGCCAACCCAATATTGAACCCTACGGACTAAGACTGGGATGCCATTAAAGTTCATGTGCGTGTAAAGGCAGGCGTCCCAATACTTTTGTCAATACAGTGTATATATGATGAACATGTAACACTGCCAAGGAGAGTATGTAAGGGGAGCACAACTCTGGGGAGGAGAACAAAGAGAGAGGAGGCACATGAGCCTTGAAGGTCTAAACCTGAGTGTATGATGGAGCCCTCCAGTACGGCTGACAGGAAACAGGAGAGGCCCTTCTGCAAAGAAGAACTGGGAGAGGGAGTGATCATTGAGGAGGAGTTCACAGAGGGAGATGTAGAGTACACTCACTGAGAATGTAAAGCTGAACAGGAAACAGCGAGTACAGCGATTATTTCGGTCTTTTTTCATGTTTTCCCATTTGTATTACAGCTGTTGGATTGTTTACTGTTCTTCTCCATCGTGGATCTGATCCCTCTGACACTGAAGGTAAATACTTTACTCCTCTCTCATTAAAATCAAGTAAAAATACACTAACACTAAATTTCTAGACGTCTGGGAACCATGGATTCTGTTTCATCACCCCAACATGGATATGTATAATCTTACCTTCCTGTGACAGATCCTTGTGTGACCATATGGTCGAGTTGGATGGCCTTAAACTCTAACTAATGCTCACGGACTCGTGATACCTTCTTGCTTCTAATGGCGCTACCTCCTCCGATGACTTTCTTCCTTTTTTTTCCTGTCTTTCCCTTGGTTATGCACTGGATGTCATTATAATGTATATCAATGCATCTGCGTCTCAAGTTTGACTTGTACTGTATGCATCGAATACTCTGCCATTGCATTATAATGTGTGAACCATTTGTGTTCTTTTTTCTAATTGAAAATCAATAAATATTTTGAAACAAAAAAATCAAGTAAAAATGGCAAAGCTTTGATGAAATGAAGTTATGTTTTCTTTTTGAATAGGGGGGAGCTGAACACAAGGTGGCACTAGAACATTGTATACAAACCATCCAGTGTGTGGAGGAGAGGGGAGGGAGCTGGCTTACCACTTGTCAGCTAAAACCAGAAAAACGTGAGTAAGGACTCATTTTAGGAATATTGTTCTTTTTTTTAAATCATTATTACAGTAAACTCCCAGTTACCCGCCATCCACAGGGATTGGTAGATTCTGGATAAATGTCGTTTCTGGTTGCTTGAGACTTACTATTAAAAATGGGTCTAACCAATGCCCTTCCCCTTACTATACCATACCATAAAACATATACCATAAAACATATATATAAACTCTGTATTGACTTTATATTGATATTGAAATGCAGTAATCAAAAGCAAATTAAGACAAATAGACACACGATCGTTTCCAGGATAATACATGCCGCAGATCAGGGGATTTTTTTTTTCTGTTTAGATGAGAGTTCTGGTTAGTTGAATACCGGATAACAGAGAGTTTACTGCATATACTGTAGATCCCGCTGTTAGGATTAGGAGAATTGTAATATTCCTGCAATGAACCAAGGTAAAAACGAAATAATCTCAAGTGGCCAGTGATCTCCTTCACACCAGTTGCCAATGTGGTTTCCATGCACTTAACAGCAGCCATCAAGGGGCATCCTAATGCCAATGGTACCCCCTACGGGCATTTAAAGTGCTGCCTTAGAGGTCACTGGCCTCTGTAATACAGCTGGCCCTGCAGTAACTTTAAGAAAGACTAATATAAAAATGGCAAATGTGATATTTACATAGTATAGGTCAGGGGTAGGCAACCTCGGCTCTCCAGCTATGCTGAAACTACAAATCCCATAAGGCATTGCAAGCCACAGGCATGACTCCCAGAGGCAGAAGCATGATGGGATTTGTAGTTTCAGCACAGCTGGAGAGCCAATGTTGCCTGCCCCTGGTATAGATGGTGTTTTGCCTCAATAATAGGTTTTAATAAAGATCTGAATTCCAGTTATGAAACATATACACTATGATAGCAAACAATTCCTGCTTGGCCACCGCTCTGTTCCATGCAGAAATACCAAGGCGTGACTGAAATCCCTTTCTTGCAGATAAGTGTCACCTCCATCAGTCCGTCTCTGAAGAGTTTCTGAAGTTGCTCCCCCTGGCGTTCTTCAGGTACGTTTGGAGGATCTTTCCCCTTCAGGATGAATACATGGGAGCTGCCATTGTGGACTTCTTTATAAAGCTGCATACTCCAGGGCTGACATTCTTGCTTCACTACTTGACTGGAACAGCCATGAAGATCAGGTGTCCCGACACTTCTCTGGCTGTTTGCTTGTTCCAGGTCAGCAGCTCACTAAGTAGTGAAGGAGGGATAAGGATGACAGCCATGGAACATGCTGTCGGGAATGGCAGCTTCTATATTTGTTTTTTGGCAGGTTCTTTTTGTATTTCATTTTACTGATATACTTTTGTACTTCTGTTATTCCGGTCCTGAGATTTACACAGCTCTGCCACACAGCACAACCCAATCTGGCAGAGACATCTCTGCTCCAGTTCAAGAGCACAGGTCTTGTCCCTCGCCCAGCCTATGTCTGGACTATTCTGACTCCGGTTGTTGTGCTAGTGACTTATCCCTGGCTGAGTCCTCTATGCCTGGCCTGTATAAGCAGATTCAATCACTGAGGACAATCATTGTCAGATAGCTGAACTCACCAATACCGTTTCATCCTCAAGGGTTGCTTTATTCTGAACATCAGACAACAGGATACAGCAGAATGAATGGTTTCAGTATTATGCGGTCAAAAGATGATGCTTTCGTAGCGTACTGTGCAGAATACACGTGTCCCTGTTACATGTGGCCTGTTAGCTGTGGCCATGACACAGGAAGTACTGACCAACAAGAAGGGTGGAGCATATACACTAGGGCTGCAACAACTAATCAACATAATCAATTATAATCGATTATTGAAAAAGTTGTCAACTTTTTCAATAATCGATTAATCGGCTTCCGATCAGTTGGCCCTGTTCACGGCTCCACACACGCTGCGCGCCGCACCTCCTCCCCAACTCAGACAGTGAAATGAGAAGCAAGGCATTGATGAGCTCGTCACTCTGCTCTCTCTTCCTATCATCGTGTTCCTTATTAGCACATGAGCACTGCAGAACATCTGGCTGCCTTTTGTGTGCTGCTTCAATGTCTAAGCTCTTCTGTATTGTTCACATATAAACAATGTATGTAATGATACATGAATGAATACGGAGCAGCATTCGTTGTTGTGTCTTTTATACCACCCTGGAGTTCAGCTTTAATCTGCGTGAGCCCCCAAATGGTGAAATGCTAAAGGATCAATGAATAAATTAGGATCGATCAGCTGACATAGAGGTGGCTGCAGCCCCCTTTAAAGGTACAGCAAGATACAAATGCAGAGTAGGTCAAGGCAGCCTAGAAACTGTGTGTGTGTGTGTTTGCGCCAAATACAACAAAGCAGAAAGTGACCCCTGTACAGATCAATATAGAACTACCCTTCAGTAATAGAATACAGGCAGGTTCTCTTTGCTGGCTAGCAGAAATGTAGGCTGGGGAATTTCTGTATTGAATTGGAATATTGATTATGGAACATCAGTATAGGTGGTACCCAGGGACGTGCGGTCTGGGGAGGCAGGTGAGACAGAGCCTCACCTGCCATTATGGCAGAAAAAGCCGTCAGCTTCAAGTCTGAAGTTTGCAGTTTTTTCTCCATTCAGAGCGACTTGTAACCGGTTACACAGCGGGGAAAGCCTCCCCGCTGCTGTGTGTAACCTAAGGCAGTGAGGTCAGAGTAACCACAAGCCTCTGACTTGGAGTCAGAGGTTTGAACTCTGTGGACGGTTTGGACCAATGGCTAAGCTCCATTGGTCCAAGCCTTCCAATCAAAAAAACCCCTGACGGCATCCATCTAGATGCCGCATCACGGACAAGCAGGTGAGGGACAAGCAGGCTCCTTCAACACCCCACATGAGCATTTTCCCCTCCTACCTCATAGACTGAGTCACAGCGTCGGGGACCGCTCTGCTGGGGCGTGCCTCATCTGCCACTGACCTTACTGCACCTCCCTGGCGGTACCACTAGCAGAATGAACAACAACCTGGAGCTGTTTGCCATTGTAATAGGTAAATATAGAAACCAATAAAAACTGCATTGTAACATTGTGTATTTCCAATAGAAGATCTAGCAAAGGGAACCAGAGTTAAAGCCGCTCCTGTATTATTAAACGTAGCATACATATGCAAATATATATGGAAGCCTCACAGTGCTATCACAGTACCGCTACAAAGGCTGGTCCTGCTGTACTCCAGGAAAGTACCAGTATTAGGGCCTGTTCACATGATATCAGGTGCAGATCTGCAGACGCGGTGCTACTGATGCAGTGCATTTTTGATGCGTTCCAATTTTTTTTTTAAACATTTTTTTGCTGGAGTGGGGCTGTCAGTATGTTAGTTGCAGTGCGTTTTTGACGCGTTTTGCATTTCCGGACCATACAAAATGTGACATGCAGTATTTTTCTGTCGTAACCTGAACGGACTGCGCACGTGAGAACTGTAGCCCATAAAACACATAGGGATACATTTTTAGCGCAGGAGCGTACGGATCAGGTCAGCACAGAAAACGGACGTCGTGTGAACAGGGCATATTTGGGACTGACTTCATTGAAAGCAGGGCATTGTGGGGGACCGGAAAGGTACAGTGACACAGAGCTCTGGACTCATTCACACCAAGTAATGGCAAACAGCTCATCAATTTATATCCGGCAAGAGGAACTGTAATCATTCCTACTTTTTAGGGTTACATCGCCCCGTGTTTTGTTTCTGCAGTTTAGCGGAGTGTCTTCCTGTGGAAAGTCTGGCCAAGCAGCAGAACTTTCTACCCATTTCGCTAGAGATGTATACTCAGCTCTTCCAACTCTTTCTGGATGGTAGCCCTCTTCTCGATCCCCTGCAGGTATGTATTACAGCAATGTGGACATCAATGTAGAAGTCATGACATGAAAGGTTGAACTGAATACTTGTGTGCTCTTTTTAGACAGATCCGCAAACCGTCTTCAGCAAGGGGCGCAAGTTCCTACTTGGCTGCATTCTGAAGGGCCAACAGACTAGCGCTGTGTTCAGGAGTCGCCTGCCGCAGGTTTGCCGTCCTCTAGTCCTTATAATATGTAGTCAGGGTTATATATTATCTGCTTTTTTTGTGTGTAATGTCTCTTTTCAAAGGGAGTGTCTGCCTTAAAGGGTAATTACCCCCATCAATCTGCTTCCTCTTCCCCCCCCCGCTGCTCTTACCTGTGAACAAACACTGCTGGTGTCCGATCTGTCCCCCCCATATACAGCATCCGGCCCTACACTATGTATTTCAAATTACACTTGTAAATGGCAAGCACTTATTGGCCAGTGCAGTCCGCTGACGGTGCTAATTAATGACAAGCGCTACTCATTGATCGGTCAGGTAACCGCGCTGACCAATGAATGTTCACCATTTGCGAGTGTAATTTGAAATACCTAGCACAGAGCTGCGATGCTGTGTACACCGGGAGCTGGGGCAGATTGGAGGGGGTAATTTCATTTTCCCCAAATTCGTCTGGGAAAGTGGAATTACCCTTTAAAGATAGTTTTAGAGTCTATTTTTATTCCTTAGTTACCCCCCACCACCGCCCCAAGCTGTACTTGCCTTCTCAACACTCCAGCACTGTCCCTAGTGTAAGGGCCATGCTGGACAAGTGATCACCAGCGACAACTTACATGGACACTCCCCATAGGTTGTCCAGTGCCATCATACCCCAGAACTGCAGCAGTGTGGTGTCACCAACAGGAGCACCGGCCAGAGGCGAGCACAAACTTCATCACAGCAATCCAGTCCTGGAGGAGGTGCTGGCGGGGCACACATGACAGTTGACTCAAAAACTTTCATTGCTAAAAGATGGGGGGATACATTTTTTGCCCAGAGTTTTACATTTTTGGTGAAAAATTCCCCCCCCCGACCGATGACGGCATTATTCCATCATGGTCTTTCAGCTCCTTAATGACTGGTGACAGAATAATTCCATCATGTGGGAGGCGTGCATGGACCAGCAGCTCATTGAGTTAATGCTGTTGATGGGTCCCTCTGGGTCCGAGGCAGACCTTCAACAGCAACCTGGGTGGTCACAGCACAGCAATTACCGCGGTAGCTGATCACTGTGACTGCCGTGCGGTGACAGCCACCGAGCCGGCATTCAGCTCACTGTGTTGTGGAGCTGGAAGCCGGCTTAGTGTATTACAAAGTGATACACAGTATCTCCGAGGAGAATATAGTATCTCCTCAGAATTCGTAGTATCAAAAGCCCCTGAAAATATTAAACCCTTTAGTGCCCCGTAGTTTAAAAAAAAAAGGTTTTTAAAATTAAAAAAAATGGTAAGGAAATATAGTGATAGTCTATTAACCACCTACTGCCCATTGGCTGTACCTAAACAGCTGGACGGGAGGCTTGTAGACGCGGGGGGGCGTTTTAAGACATCCCTCCCCGTCCCCACTCATAAGGAAACTGTCAAAAATGTAAACAGCCAGCAATAGCCATTCGCATACAAGCGTTCCGGCGTCTGTAGGTCGCTTGTATTTTCTGCTGTTGTGCGCACTGTCACCGTTGGTCCCGAGATCCGCTATGCCCGGTGCAGGCCAGGACTGGCACGCCGGCTCTGTCACCGGAGATCAAAGGTTGATCAGAACATGATCTCCCTCTGATTTGCTCTCCGCTGCCAGAATGCAGCAAGTGATGTATATTACATCACTTCCGCATTCAGCTGTCATTCCCAGCTACATTCATTTCAGTACAGCGTTGCAAGAATAAATGTCAAAGTACCGCAGCGCTGAATACTAAAAAATGGCCTGGACGGGAGGGGGGTGTAAACACCGCGGTCATCAAGTGGTTAAAGTTAGGAGAAAAAACATACCACATTCTAAAATTGAAACTAAATCCTCCTGTCCCATCGCACTCCTGACCGGACAAAAACCCAAATCCAACTGGGTGGGTGCGGTAGTGACAACGGATGCCTCCGTAAAAATGTAGATAGATGAAAGTAGTCACTCGCACTCCATGATATTAAAGTCAATGCTGTTTATTGACTGAGATAACACACGTCTCCTTAGCGACGTTTCGAGACCATGCGGTCCCGTCCTCAGGCAAACAGAGAGTGTTTGTTTGCATGAGGACGGGACCGCATGGTCTCGAAACGTCGCTAAGGAGATGTGTGTTATCTCAGTCAATAAACAGCATTGACTTTAATATCATGGAGTGCGAGTGACTACTTTCATCTATCTACATTCTAAAATTGTTCCACACTAAAACTGAATTTCAACTCTTGTATTTTGTGACCTATAAATCCCAGACATGATATACATATAAATCAGGACAGATATAAGAATTTATTTTGAATTACTCTCTGTTAGCTACACTAAATATGTACACATTGTTATTGCCAAAACTGACAAATGTGGGTTTTTGTGCTTTTTATAAACAAAAAAGAATTTCAATATGCATAAGTCACAAATTAAAGCCCATTTTGTCCTTTAAAAAAACCCCAGTATAGAATCTGTGTAGGTGCAATAAATGAGCAAGATGGAAATTATGGTTAAAGGAGAACTATGGGGTTAAGGCTTTTCCCCATAGTTCTCCTAAGGGTAACGGGAGGACACAAACTAGCGTCCTCCCGTCACCCTAAGCTCAGTACTAAGCGTCCTCCCGTCACCCTAAGCCCTAAGCTACTGCTCGCGGTATACTGAGACGCCGCAGCTGAAGCGGATCCTGACAATTGTGCCTGGATCCGCCCAGCTGCGTGAGTAACAGCTGGCTCTGCCTATCTAGAGGCAGAGCCAGCAGTACCTGCCCCCTCCCCCGTCCGTTCCGCCAGTCAGCGCTGGAGGATCGGACAGGGGAGGGGGGGAATCCATTCCCTCCACTGTCACGGCTCTCTGCTGGCACAGGATCGAGAAGCGAGCGAGCGCCGGTATGTGTTCGCTCACTTCCCGATATACTGAGCCGACCTGTGACAGTTTCATTGTCAGAGGTCAGCTCAGATTATGAGGCTGAGTGAAAATCACTCACCTCATAATTCTCCTTTTAACTTTCAAAGTATTTTATTAATTTTCCAAAGTACAATAAAACAATAAAATAGCACATGATGCACAATCAGTATAGCATACAATTGCATTACAGTTTCTTCCACATTAGCATAATCAAGTAGTAGGAGGGGATCACTAGAGGCCATACACATAATATATAATAGTTCTGTACAACAGAACATATCTATCCACCTATTCTTGCCAATTTATCCCCCATCACTATCATAATTCTCCTTTAAACAAACACAACATTGTTCCGGTCCCCAGGAACGAAAACCATTTCTGAAGCTGTGTCACTGAAGGGGTTAAATATGTGCGATCTGTTTTTCTGTGCAGATTGTTGGCTCCTGGGAGGAGAAGGACCCCGAGCTGGCTGGCTTGCTTCAGAATTTACTACACTGCATGGAGGATGACTGTATGTACGACGAGCCCGATCTATTTTAAAAGAGCGTGCGTGTGATGATGTCTCACACAGCAGCGGTGGCTGTGCTGCCGAGCAGACGTGGTTTGTGCAGGAAGTATATAGAGAGCGTGACAAGGACCAGCTGGCAACGTTTACTGTGTAAATAATTTATTCAAACACTTTCATATCAGTTAATATCATAATTTATCCACCTCTCTACATACTGTCATGTTAGAACAGTACGAGGAGATGGTGACACTGCTCTGCAGTGACTGGTCGGGTCTCCAGTTCATTGAGGAGTTCCGCAGAAGAACAGAGACTGATTTATTTTCACTGTGTGAAGTCTTGATGGAGATGCTTTGTGCTCTGTACAGCAAAACAATTAAAAACAGTATAAAAAGTGAAAAGTTCCAGATTTTGGGGGTTTTTTTTTCCCTGTCCAGTCTTCAGCTGGGCATTTGTTGAGCCAGTTCTGGTTTCACAGCTTCCATAGTCCCTGAGGGGGTATCGGGTTCGGTTTCCTGGGGCTTGGCCGGGCTCTGGGTGAGCGGATGTACCATGGACATGTGCACGTTGAGGTTGTGCGCCTTCTCAAATCGTTTCCCGCACTGGTCACATGCAAACTCCAGGTCGGCCTCAGCCTTGTGCTTGGTCATGTGGTACTTGAGTGACGCGCGCTGTCTGCACTGGAAGCCGCACACTTCACATCTGACGGGAAGGAATGGGAATGTGTTATGGACAATGCCGTCACTTTTCAGCTCAAAGGGCATGACAAATCTACGCAGTAACAGAGCTACGCATGCTTAGGGCAAGTATAAAGAGGAGAAAACATGACTGTGATATGGAGTCTCAGGCAGGACTAGAAAAGATGTGAACCCAACTGATTTTTTTTTTTTTTTATAACAATATACATTTTGTTTAACAAAAGCAGAACAAGAACATTATGGGCTATAGATAGGAATGCACCAATACTGGTTTTTGGGAACTCGCTGATACCGAGTAACGGTGCCTGATTATCAGGAAGTCTGGTGGCGGATCATGACCAATCGCCTGGCTTCCTGATTGCCTGTCTTCTAGCGAAAGAACACCGGCTTCACTTGCAGAGGCTGCCTGGCTTCATGACCAATCAGGAAGCCGGGCGGCAAGTCATGAGGTGCTGTCTGGCTTCCTGATTGGCTAGGAAGCCGGCTTCACTTGTTGCTAGGCAGCAAGGCTTCCTGACGAATCAGGAAGTTGGGAGGTGAGTCATGACGTGCCGCCCGGCTTCCTGATTGGCTAGGAAGCCGGCTTTACTTGTTGCTTGGCAGCACGTAATGACCCAGCTTCCTGATTGGCTAGGAAGCTGCCTTCACTTCTCAGCAGCCTGGCTTTCTTACCAATCAGGAAGCTGGGTCATTACGTGCTGCCAAGCAACAAGTAAAGCCGGCTTCCTAGCCAATCGGGAGGCAGGTCATAACCTACCGCCCGGCTTCCTGATTGGAAAGGAAGCCAGCCCCAGCATGCCTCAGTTTTATAGCAAAGTAGTACCAAGAGCATGACCATAAATATAGAGGGGGAAGGCAACACCCGCACTGCAGGGGTTAAGTGCTCAGTGTCTAGGGAGGAAAAAATAAGATATACTCACCCAAAGCTCCGAGCTAGCCAGCTGTCACAGCGCCCCCTTCTGCCCATCTCTCCCTCCATGCAGCATTGGAATCTTCCTTGAGGGCCTCACTCTATACACTGTATAGACGTGATGATTTACGGGACCTTAGACCACTGCAGCGGAGGGGGAGAGACTCTGAAAGGACCGGTCTAAGAAGAAGCTGCTTCAGGGCACTGGGTGAGTATAACTTTTTTTTGTGTAACCTAAACAAAAGGAGCACTACCTCCGCACTGCAAGGGTTAATTAAAAAAAACAAAAAAACTTTTCCAGCATTCTTTAATGATGTAAAACACCCACAAAGCACAAGCTGCCTGGGGCCCATGTGATCTACCAGATTTAGCATCTTTTGAACTGTAAATAATGATGCCTTTTATGTAATAGCTGTCTACACAATCCGCATGGCTGCTGTACTTACTGCAAGGGTTTCGCTCCTGAGTGTCTCATCTGATGCACAGATAAGTGTTTGCGTTGCTTGAAGGCCTGTCCACATTGGTCACATATGTAATTCCTCTCCTCTGGGGATCAGATGACAGGTAAGGTGTCAGGAAATAGGACTTCTCATACAGTGTAACTAAACTCAACAACAAAAATGACATATATGGCAGCTTGACCCTCCTTCACACAGGGAAGGGCCGTACAGATCCACGCTGCGTGCACGGGTGTATCGGGCCGCTCCCGGGAAAGACAGGCAGTGTTATTTGTACGCAGCAGCCTGTCCTTCTCTATGGTACATCCAGCTAGGGAAATAATTTGCCTTTTAGTCTCTTCCTCCTATGATAGAATACTGTGTCCTGGAGAGGATAATAACCAGGACTTAGGCCTCGTTCACACCAGATGCAGTGCGTTCTGGTCAGAACGCACTGCAGCCGGCTCATTATGTTGTGGGGCAGGAGGGGGAGTGGCGATCCATTGAAGTGAATGGCACCGTAGCCACGCCCTGCGGCCGCAATGCGATCGGCCGCGCGGGATCAGAAGGCACACTATGCCTGCGGTCCGATCAAAATAGTGCTTGCATTATGTGATGTTGCTCTCAGAGTAAATGTGTGAAGTGCATAATGGGCGTGCTGGTGACATCTTCTGATATGATAAATGCACGGCACCATCTGTCGGGGACACTACAAGCACCCGCTGACAACTGGACTGTAAGGAGTGCAGAGCTCACTACGAATGTTTTCCATCAATGGACTGCCACGCCCCCTCCTGCCCCACAAAAAAGTGAGCCGGCCCCAATGCTAGGCAGTGCGTTCTGGCCAGAACGCACTGCATCTGGTGTGAACGAGGCCTTAGAGCTGTTACAAGGGGTCGGTGAGAGGGTCCATAGCCCTGTATCAGTACTAACCCAGACTAACTTGGAATTCGCACAGGGCTTCATGGGGCAGACAAGGTATCAGCACTGCAGGTTTCAGGCTTTCAAACAACCTACTTTGAGGGTTGAGTAACTTCAGTAAGTGATACGAGTGCAGAATACAGGTTTGCTTTAAATAGGGAGTGTAGACTTGCACCCTGATGTGGGCATGCACTCCGCATTAAGGTGTAGATCTACATCCTTTGATCATTATAGGGTTGTGTAGTCACCTGTGTGAATGAGCTTGACGTGCCTCTGCAGGTAGCGGTCTATCATGAACACTTTGTTGCAGCCAGGATGTGGGCAGGGCCGCTCCCTCACCTCCTCGTGATGTTCCTTTATATGCTTCTGTAAGACACAGCCAGGTTATCACTTTCTGTTCCAGGATTGGCATGCAGCATCAGCCATTGTACTCTTACATACCTTCATCCCATCGGCACCTCGGTAGACGGCAGTGCAGCCCTGGTAAGGACACTTGTAGATTGTAGGCAGCTCCTCCCTGAAACACAGAAGAATTCCGTTGGCGCCTTTATTCCTAATGCTCATTTCATTGGTGGGGAATGCTTTAAAAGCTACACCCTAAAACCATCTGTCCTTCACTCGACTGATAACTAAAAGGTGCTGGCTGTTGTCACGTCTCTTGTCCGGAAGAACCAAATGTGTGTCCTATGGGAGATTTCCTTCATTTTGGAGGCCTCAACTTCTGACTGACCCCTGTCCATAGAGATGTCTTTCTGCCCAATGAGGGCACAAATCACTAAACAGGGGTGCGGTGAATAATCAGAGCTTTAGGCTTGGTTCACACCTGGGCGTTTGAGCTGGTGAGCTGTTTTCACGCAGTTGTCGCGTGTTTTTGTTTGCACGATTCTTCTTTGAAAAACGTGCAGTTTTCAATGCATAGAGATGTCTATGGGACCCAAAACTCGTGATGTTCCTTTATATGCTTCTGTAAGACACAGCCAGGTTATCACTTTCTGTTCCAGGATTGGCATGCAGCATCAGCCATTGTACTCTTACATACCTTCATCCCATCGGCACCTCGGTAGACGGCAGTGCAGCCCTGGTAAGGACACTTGTAGATTGTAGGCAGCTCCTCCCTGAAACACAGAAGAATTCCGTTGGCGCCTTTATTCCTAATGCTCATTTCATTGGTGGGGAATGCTTTAAAAGCTACACCCTAAAACCATCTGTCCTTCACTCGACTGATAACTAAAAGGTGCTGGCTGTTGTCACGTCTCTTGTCCGGAAGAACCAAATGTGTGTCCTATGGGAGATTTCCTTCATTTTGGAGGCCTCAACTTCTGACTGACCCCTGTCCATAGAGATGTCTTTCTGCCCAATGAGGGCACAAATCACTAAACAGGGGTGCGGTGAATAATCAGAGCTTTAGGCTTGGTTCACACCTGGGCGTTTCACAGCGCGTTCCTACGCGCTATAAAACGCTCAACATGTGAAAACCAATGATTGCCTATGGGCATGGTTCCCACCTGGGCGTTTTACAGCGCGTAGGAACGCGCTGCAAAACACGCCCAAAGAAGTACAGGAGCTTCTTTGGGGCGTATTTGTCACGCGTATCCATTGGGATACAGCCAGGTAGCCCTCGGAAACACGCGTTTGTCGCGTGGTTTTTTTGTTACCGCAAATCGCGGTCAAAACGCATGGCAAACGCGCATATTCTGTACGCCCAGGTGTGAACCCAGCCTTAGAGTAAAGGAGATGGTCACTTTAAAGCCCACATCCAGCCAATACATAATTTTTAGGCAAGCGTGAGAAAGGGTTTAGAACTTTGGTATTTACTCTCCATGCCCCTGCTGAATAGAAAGTATGATCATCTCAATGGGGACCCTGCAATAAATGGTTTACACACGCGTGTACACAAATTAAATATAGTAGTGCACGCTAAGCCTGCATTTCATCAGACTGTCATCATGTCTATGTCTATGACCGTGACCCTTCAGCACCCAATCGCTATGCAAATGCAGCCCAATCCCCCATTAGAACATAGCTGGGCAGAGGGGGGGTCCAATGGAACTTGGCCTTTAACTCTGTCTAACTGATCAACACAACTGCACATAATGCTCTGACTTTTTTTTTTTTAGCCAGATTGG